>NW_006286818.1:652965-657273 GCF_000327345.1 Myotis davidii
TGCCTCCGCCGCCCCACTCTGGGGGGATCGAGCCCACACCCCAGGTGCATGCCCTTGACCAGAATGGAACCTGGGACCCTTCAGTCTGCAGGTCAACGCTCTATCCACTGAGCCACACCAGCAAGGCTCATCTCAGTATTTTTCAGTGTCACCCAGTGTTTTTATAACAAGCACGTATTCTGTGTGTAATCAGAATAAGGAGAATATTCCCAGCTGGCGCGGCTCAGCGGTTGAGCGTCGACCTATGAACCATGATTTGATTCCAGTCAGGGCACATGCCCATGAGGACTTGATCCCCAGTGTGGGGTGTGCAGGAGGCAGCCAGTCAATGACTTTCTCTCATCATTGATGTTTCTCTCTCTCTCCCTCATCTCCCTGAAACCAATAAAAATATATTTTAAAAAAAGAATAAGGGGAGTGTGACTGCTGGGAAAGGGAAGATGGTCGCAGGGAGCGGGGTGGAGGGCGTGCCTGCCCTGACCCTTCCCCTCGCCCTCGCCCAGGTGCCCACGCCCAGATGGTGCAGGTGAACGACTCCATGTACGGGTTCGTCGGCACCGACGTGGTGCTGCACTGCAACTTCGCCAACCCGCTGCCCAGTGTGAAGATAACCCAGGTCACCTGGCAGAAGGCGACCAACGGCTCCAAGCAGAACGTGGCCATCTACAACCCGGCCATGGGCGTCTCGGTGCTGGCCCCCTACCGCGACCGCGTGCAGTTCCTGCGGCCCTCCTTCACCGACGGCACCATCCGCCTCTCCCGCCTTGAGCTGGACGACGAGGGCGTCTACATCTGCGAGTTTGCCACCTTCCCTGCGGGCAACCGAGAGAGCCAGCTCAACCTGACCGTGATGGGTGAGCTGGCCCCTCCCTCCCCACAGGCGAGGGCCTGCGCTGGGTGTGGCCTCCGTGTGTTTCAGGGGCCCAGACACTCTCTTCTGTTGGCGAGCTCCCAGGGCTCCAGGCATGGTACCTCCAGTCCCTCTGGCCTGGCTGCCCACAGGTCCTAGGGGTTGGGGGCAAGGCCTGGGCTCTGAATGGAGCTGAGGGCCAGTATTCAGGCTGCAGCCCCACTGTGGGGCCACTGGTGGGTGGCAGAAGGCGTGCAGAGCCTCAGACGCCACGGGAAAGAGGGCTGCAGGAGCCATTGCCTGGATCGTGGCCTGCCTCCCAGAGGCCTGGGCCTGCCCGAGAGGGTGCAGATGGTGGAGCAGAGGTCGGTCATGCAGAGTCCCGGGAGGGGTGCCGGGAGCACAGCGATAGGGACAGCTACGGAGTCCTGAGCGAGGCCTGGCAGGGGCACCCCACCCGGGCCCCTCTGCCCGGGCATGAGCGCCAGGCCCATGGCTCCCCCCACTTCCCGCAGCCAAACCCACCAACTGGATCGAGAGCAGCCAGGCAGCGCTCCGTGCGGAGAAGGGGCGGGACGAGAAGGTCCTGGTGGCCACCTGCACCTCGGCCAACGGGAAGCCGCCTGGCGTGCTGTCCTGGGAAACGCGGCTGAAGGGGGAGGCTGAGTACCAGGAGGTCCGGAACCCCAACGGCACGGTCACCGTTGTCAGCCGCTACCGCCTGGTGCCCGGCCGGGAGGCCCACCTGCAGCCCCTGGCCTGCGTCGTCAACTACCACGTGGACCGCTTCCGGGACAGCATCACCGTCCACGTGCAGTGTGAGCGGGGGCAGGTGCGGTGGGCGGGCCTCCCTTCTCCTGTCACCCCCCAGCCCCTTTTCTCCCCTCCCACCTCTCCCCTTCCTCTGCCCTCTCCCCTCTCCTCTTCCTCCTCCTCTGTTCCCCACGTTGTACTGTGATCTTCCCACCCCTCACGCTTCCCCTCTCTGGCTGGTTCCGTGCCACTGTCAATGCCACCCCTTCGCTGTCTGGGGTCCCCCGGCCTCACGTCCTGCTCCTCTGACCTCGTTCTTTTGGCCACAGATGAGCCTGAGGTGACCATCGAAGGGTTTGATGGGAATTGGTACCTGCAGCGGATGGATGTGAAGCTCACCTGCAAAGCCGACGCTAACCCCCCGGCCACCGAGTACCACTGGACCACGTGAGTGCGAGGGCCGGCCCCTTGGGTGCCTGCTGGTCACAGAGGGCCCCACCCAACCTCAGAAGCGTGAGCCAGGGAGGACATTCAGGTCTAGGCTCAGGTTTCTTGGTGAGAAGGGGAATGGACCGTGAGAGGCCTGAGTGAGTGACAGCGTTGGTCAGCGGGACAGACCGGTCGGCCAGAGGCTCACCTTGTGACCTCCCCCTTCTGCTCCTAATAATGCTGCCTTTCCCGCAGGTGATTCAGTCTGAGTCGCTGCCACCCCAGCCCCCAGCATTTATTTCTGTCCAGGTGTCCCCAGGAAAGCTGGCTTTCTGGAGCCTTTCAGACCTTTGTTCCTCCTCCAACACCCCCATGTTCTCAGGGAGGAGGCTGCCGTCAGCCCAGAGCACCTGTGTGCCGGGGGCTCCTCCCATGTCCCGTTGTCCCTCTCCTGGCCTCACGGGCCTCAGGCCTGGTCCTCAGGGCTCTGTCCCCTCCAGTGGCCCAGTGCGGCCGCCAGCTCTCCTGGAGAAGGGCTGTGGGGTAGGGAGGCCGCGGAGGAGCCGACACGGTGGGCAGAGACGGCTGTCTAGGTTACATCTACATCTTTTTCTTTTTTTAAACACATTTATTATTTTTAAAATATATTTTTATTGAGCCCTCAACCTGGGCCTGTGCTCCGACCAGGAATCAAACCGGACCCTTCAGTCCGCAGGCCGACGCTCTACCCACTGAGCAACACCAACCAGGGCTCCACATTCCTTTGCAGGAGGGAGAGGGCACTGGGCACCTGCCGCCGCCCTCTACCTCCTGGAACCGGAAGTGCTTCTGAAGGTGTGAGTGCGTGGGGCCTGCTCGCCATGTCCATCCATGGGCCCCCAGCTGTGGAGCCCACGGAGTAATCGCTCTGCGGCCTTGGCGATCAAGAGGAAGGAAGTTCCCTATGTTCCGGAAACTTCTAGGCCTGTGACATGACCAGCAAGAACACAAGAGAGGGACATGGAACAATTCCTGAGCCTGGGTCACATCTCCTTACCCAAGTAGCTTGTTAAAATGCAGATAGCCAGCCCGGCCGGCATGGCTCAGGGGTTGAGCGTCGACCTATGAACCAGGAGGTCAGGGTTCAATTCCTGATCAGGGCACATGCCCAGGTTTGCAGGTTCCATCCCAGTGTGGGGCGTGCAGGAGGCAGCCAATCAATGATTCTCATCACTGATGTTTCTCTCTCTCCCTCTCCCTTTCTCAAATCAATAAAAAAATTTTTGAAAAAATACAGATCTCAGGCCATGGCCCCAGTGGTCCTGCTTTAGTAGAGCTGGGGCGAGAGCCCAGACATCTGTGTGGTTAACCAGGTCAGCAACCAGGAGCCACGAGTGTTAGAAAGAGCGCCGGCAGGCGTCCAGAGAGTGGCCGAAGCTCCAGTCCTGCCCCTATTGGCTTTCCTTGGCCTTGACCCTCAGGGCCCCCCACCTGTACAGCGGGGCTCCCATCCCCGGGAGCTTCCGGGCAGTGACAGTCAGGAGGGAACGGCCGAGGCCCAGAGCGCTGCCCATGCAGGAGGTGGTGGTGGCTCTCCTCTGACTCCTTCTGAGCCAGACCCGCCCGCTCACTGCTGGGCTGGCGCCAGGTGGTGGCAGGAGGGTCCTGAACCGCGTGCCGCCCCCCCCCCACCCCCCGCAGGCTGAACGGCTCTCTGCCCAGGGGCGTGGAGGCCCAGAACAGCACCCTCCTCTTCAGGGGACCTATCGACTACAGCCTGACGGGGACCTACGTCTGCGAGGCCACCAACCCCATCGGCACCCGCTCTGGCCAGGTGGAGGTCAACATCACAGGTGGGAAGCCGCACCCTCCCGCCCCCCTGCCCCCCCACTGCTCCTCCACTGCCGCGTCCCCGCCTTCTGGTTGCTTTGTCACAGGAAGCTTATGCCTCCTTTTCCTGCATCTCCCATTCTCCTGGGAACCCTGGCCTTTCTCTTTCCTCGTTCATGGCTGTGAGAGACAGTCGGGAGGCCCTGAGCAGGAGGGGGTAAGTGCTGTTCACAGCAGAGCTGCTTGTGGTATGGGTGTGAGCATCCACCCTGGGCTCTGCCAGCAGCAGCCACTGTGGAGGCCAGCTTGAGGGAGGGGGGGTTGCAATGGAGCTAATTTCCAAGCTCTCCCTCTGGGGTTCAGGGAGCTCCCATGTGCTGGAGGAGGAGGCCGGCCTGGAGGAGGAGGAGGGAGCCGGCCTGGAGGAGAGGGGGCCTGCCTGGAGGAGGAGGGGGCCGGCCTGGAGG
>NW_006286818.1:660770-665463 GCF_000327345.1 Myotis davidii
GAGGAGGAGGGTGCCTCCCTCTGTAGGAGGAGGGGGCCTGGAGGAGGAGGGGGCCGGCCTGGAGGCCTCCTGCGTGGGCGGAGGTTATGGGGCCCAGGGCGGGGGGCTGGGCAAACCTGAGGACCGTGAGTTCCAAGCCTGTGAGGAGGGCGGCCTTGTTGGTATTTTGGGGCCCAGCTGCAGGAAGAGCAGCTGTGGCTGCACTAAGCCTGCCTCGACCTAGGCCGGGCTGTCTGTCACCTCGCGGGGTGCAGCGGGGGCACTGGCTCTTTTCTTCAATTCCCTGCCATTGGCCCCTGGGCTCTTCGGGAGGGACCTGTTAGACTGGAGAGAGCCGAGGCCGCCCCACAGGCCGGCACTGGGGGCAGCAAGAGTGAGGGGTCGTCATGAGGGAGCCTGATCACCCAGGGAGAGGCGGCGTATGGGGGTACGGACTCGGCCTGTGTTCACACTTTCCCTTCTGGCTGTGGCCTTGAACTAGTCCTTCGCCCGGGGCCTCAGCATCCTGGGCTTTCGGTGGAGACCTCGGGCTTCTGATGGTTGCACCAACCTGCCCTGGGCCCCATAACCTCCGCCCACGCACCCCTGTCCCCGAGACACACCAACCGGTGCCTGTCACACCCCCTGTCCACGAGGCCCAGCCCTGTCCTCCCCACGCCCGGCTGGCCTGGAGGGACCGTGTGAGGGAGACCAGCAGTGGAAGCTCTCGTTTTCGTTCTCCCATCTGTTCGGGGAGCAGCTGAGCCCTGGTGCCTGTGCAGAGGGATGGAGAGCAGTGGGGCCAGGATGGACAGAAGGTGGGCCGCAGGGCGTGTGCACAACACACGTGTGTGCAGGGCACGCGTGTCCCTGGCCACTGCACCACCACTCACACATGCTTTGGCACAGGATTCTCTAGGTCCCAGTCCCGGAAGAGGTGGTATTTGAGTTGTTCCTACAGGGATGAGTGTGTGGGCGGAGGTGGGGGTCTCCTGGGGGAGTGTGTGGGAGGAAACGGAAGGAGGGGCTTTCTCTGTCCGAGGGGAGCCTGCGGGTTCCCGGAGAGGCGGTGGCAGGGCTGGTTCCGACCGAGCATTTGGGAGGCGCTGTGGATGCCGAGGGGAGCAGTGAGGGCTGCGTGCGGGTCTTCCTAGGGGACCCAGGGCCTGCACGGGGGGCCGTGGGGTGAGAGCAGAGGAAACGACCTCCCCGGGGTTCCCACGAGGCCTGAGCCCCGCTGAGGGCAGGTCACAAAACAAACTGGTGAGCCCCTCCCTTCTCCCCGTGGGGTGGTGCTCAGGAGGGTCCCAGATCAAACTGAAGGGGCTGAGTTAGGCCTCTGGGCTGGGGGTTCAGGCCACTTGCAGAGCAGGCCAGGGAGGCAGTGGGGTGTAGGGGGTCAACCCCCTCCCATGAAGGTGACAGGGCGTGCCCCATGGGCAAGGTGCTCTTCAGACCCCGGGCTGGTGCAGCGGTCCTGAAGGGGTGCCCCTGGGCGAGGAGATGTGCCAGCAGCAGGTGAGCGGCTGCGTGCTGAGTGTGCCCACAGCCCGGCCGGGCTGGGGCGGGGGTCTGGGAAGGCAGCTGTGCCTGCACCTGGGAGGACCCGGCGCCCCTGGGCTCGATGAGGCCCCTTGGCGGGTCTGACAGATGCTCAGCTGCTGCAGCTGCAGAGGAGGGAAGAGCTCCCCTGAGTCTGACCCCTGGCCTTCCCACTGTCCCTGGCTCGCCGCACTGCATGCTGGGAGGTGTAGTTCTCACAGCGTCCAGCCTAATCTGGTGCCCGAGCACTTCCTGCCTGTCTGTGCTGGTTTGGGAAGCGAGTCCAAACATTCCTGTTGGCCACAGGCCCCTCCAGATCCTAGATCCAGACGGCCAGCCCCAGCCCTCCCCTCTGCTCACCCACCGAAGCCCCCGCAGCTCCATCAGGGCCCAGGGCCCCGAGGGACGCAGAGGCCCGTGCCCCAGGGGCAGCGCAGCCAGTCAGGAACGGGCGCGCTGCCCCTTTGTAAGAGGATTTGAGGGCTGCAGCTGGATCCCGCCCGCCAGCAAGCACAGCAACCCCGCTGAGCCCTCCCTCCCCTCCCGCTGCAGCGATGGGGCTGTGTGTGCTGCTGGCGGGGGACAGCTGGAGGGACAGTGTGCGGGCGGGTCTCCACGGCAGGCAGCCCGCGCAGCTGCATGCGTCCCTGTAGCGACTGCTCTCTGGCTCCCCGCGTAGCATCTTCCCCCCCAGGTCTGTGGGGCTAGAGTCGTCTTCAGCCATTCTTCTTCCTCTGCACAGGCCTGGACCTAACACAGCCAACACAACCAGGGTTCCCCTGGTCCAGAAAGCTCCCCGGGGCCCTGGCCAGTGTGGCTCAGTGGATAGAGCCTCAGCCTGCAGACCGAAGGGTCCCGGGTTCGATTCCAGTCAAGGGCATGTACCTTGGTTGCAGGCTCCTCCCCAGCCCCAGGTCAGGGTGCCTGTGGGAGGCAACCAATCGATGTGTCTCTCACAATGGTGTGTCTCTCCCTTTCTCCCACTCTCTAAAACTCATCTCCAAGAGTGCAAGTCCTGTCCCCTGTGGACACGAGCAAAGTAGGTGCTGAGCACACACTTGCTGAGCAGGTGGCCAGACGGATGGATGAGTGGATGGGTGACAGGTGGAGCAGGTGAAGAGAGGAGAGAGCATCCAGCCTGGGTGGGAACTGGAGCAGCCACAGGAGGGGAAGGTCACAGACAGGGGAAGGTCAGTCAAGGGGAAGGTCACAGACAGGGGGAGGTCACGGACAGGGGAAGGTCACAGGAGGGGAAGGTCACGGACAGGGGAAGGTCACAGGAGGGGAAGGTCACAGACAGGGGAAGGTCACGGACAGGGGAAGGTCACAGGAGGGGAAGGTCACAGGAAGGGAAGGTCACAGGAGGGGAAGGTCACAGACAGGGGAAGGTCACAGGAGGGGAAGGTCACAGACAGGGGGAGGTCACAGGAAGGGAAGGTCACAGGCAGTGCAGGTTCCGGAAGAGGCTGCTGCCTCTCGGTGCCCCTCGGGGGGAGCATGTGTGAGACCAGAAGAACCTTGAGGCTCCAGAGATACTGCTCTGGACATGGACAGTGAGGACAGATATTCAGTGAATAATCATTGGGCAGCCCAGCCGGTGTGGCTCAGTGGTTGAATGTTGACCTCTGAAGCAGGAGGTTAGGGTTCATTCCCAGTCAGGGCACAGGCCTGGGTTGCAGGCTCCATCCCCAGCGTGGGGCAAGCAGGAGGCAGCTGGTCCATGATTCCCTCTCATCATTGATGTTTCTCTCTCTCTCTCTCTCTCTCCCTCCCTTCCTCTCTGAAATCAATTTTTAAAAAAAACAAACTAGATTTAAAAATAAAAACCACTGGGCGGCCATGTGGGCACCTGCACGGAGGACACAATGGGGGCGGGAGCTCTGCCGACTCCGCCTGTGGACACCCCCCACCCCTCCTCCGTGGGTGGCCCTTCCAGCCTGAGCCCTTGGAAGGACTTTTCCATCCTGGAATCTGCCCTGTGCCCTGCTGCCCACAGCGCCGCACACGCAGAGGGCGCCCGCCTCAGAGAAGGGAGGCTGGATCAGAGCGTGAGCTGGCAGAGACCTGCCCGAAGGCCAGGACAGAGGCCCAAGCCCACCCTCCACCTGCAGAAGGGAGGGATGCCCAGGGCCCCAGCCTCCAGGTGTGCCTGGACCTGCTCTGCGCCTCCACCCGGGCTGGCCGTGGTCTCCGGTGCCACCCTGTGGTGGTGCTGGAAACTGCCCCTCGGCCTCTGGCCCGGCCCACTGGCCAGGAACGTCACCTGCCAGCCTCTTCCTTTCTCCTCTCCGCCTTTCCTGCCTCTCGCTTCCCCTCTGCCCTCAGTGTGACCGTGTCATCCACACACATTAGCATGGCACACGCTCGCCATGGCACAGGGTGTGTGCCCAGGTGCCCTCTGTCCCCTGTAGTACCAAGTCCCATGCTCGCACGCCCGTTCCTACACATCCTGGCTACCCTACCCTACCCCGCCCCCCCCGCCGCCCCCTGTGCCTGCAGGGCCGGGCCACAGCCCAGAGCCACAGCCCTCGTTTCTGGCACTTGCTGGGCATCTACGGGCCGGCCCCCGGAGCTGGTCCTCCTCCTCATGCTCCAGGGGCAGGTGAAGTCAGGGGTCTGGTGACCGCAGGTGTGGGCAGAGGCAGTGGTGACATTGGCAAGGGCTGGGCATGCAGGAGCCCTGGCTGCGTCATGGCCGGTGGCTGTGGGCAGGTCACTGAGCCTCTGGGCTCTCCCTGTGTTCACGGGCAGTGACAGCAGCCTGCTCCACGGGGAGACGCGGCCGTGATGCATCGGTGGGCACGGGGTCAGGGTGGGCCGGCACCACAGCCAAGGAGGTGGGCACAGAGGCCCTGGGGCCACGCAGCTGCCTCTGCCTCCCTTCGCCCTGCAGTCTTGGGGTGGGGCGGGCGCTGGAGTTGTCTGTCCCTGGGCCTTGGGCCCACTCCCTGGCCGGCCTCCCCCTTCCCTGCCGTCGAGCGGACACTGACCACCCCCCGTCTCTTCCTCCCCCAGAATTCCCCTACACCCCATCGCCTTCGGAGCATGGGCGGCGGGCCGGGCCGGTGCCCACGGCGCAATGGCTACAGCAAGGCGGGCGTCCCCCAGCACCACCCACCGCTGGGCCAGAGCCTGCAGTACCCCGACGACTCGGACGACGAGAAGAAGGAAG
>NW_006286818.1:665823-666044 GCF_000327345.1 Myotis davidii
CTGGGTCTGAGCCCCGGGCCCACCCTCCCCGCGTGTCCCCTCTGTGGCTTGGGTGTTGCTGCGCCTCCTGGGCACCCAGCCCTCCAGGCCCGGGAGCCCCCTCCCCACCCAACACTGGAATGTCTGTTCTCCGCTGGGGAGGAAGCCGGAGGGCCTCCCTGAGGAAGAGCCTCCCCCACATGCTGCTCCCCGTTCCCACAGAGAGGGCGCCCGGCCCGTGC
>NW_006286818.1:682375-682704 GCF_000327345.1 Myotis davidii
GAGGAGGAGGAAGAGGAGGAGGAGGGCGGTGGGGGCCGCGAGTGCAAGGTGGGGGGCACGCACCCCAAGTACGACGAGGACGCCAAGCGGCCCTACTTCACGGTGGACGAGGCCCAGGCCTGTCAGGACGGCTACGGGGACCGGACCCTGGGCTACCAGTACGACCCCGAGCAGCTGGACTTGGCCGAGAACATGGTTTCTCAGAACGATGGGTCTTTCATTTCCAAGAAGGAGTGGTACGTGTAGCCCCTCCGCCCGCGCGCCCGCCCCCTCCCCGGCGACCCTCCCGACTCCCAGGGAGGGCCCACGCCCTCCGAGAGCCGGGCCTG
>NW_006286818.1:683305-684464 GCF_000327345.1 Myotis davidii
CTCCTTACCTAGCGAGTTCTAGCAACGCATTTCCTTGGGGTCAGGGTTGGGGTCCCCGAGTGAGAGGTTGAGCGGCACCAATGTGGAGGGGGCACGGCCTGGGGGGAGGGAGCCATGCGGGAGGAGCTCAGACTCCGGAGGGTGTGGGTCGAGCCTCACCCACTGAGGCCAGAAAGCGCGAGGGGACGCGGGAGCCGGGGATACTGAGTCCAGAAGCTCCTGCCTGCTCCTGCTCCCCACACCACTTCCTGCTCAGCTGTCCCTGGGCGTCTGGGAGAAGCTGTCCCTTCAAGTTGCATGTTCCGCGTGCATAGGCCCGAGTTCCTGTCAGTCACCCACTCCAGTCTCCACAGAGGAGCAAGGCCCGCCCCGCCCCTTGGCCCCTCCTCAAAGTGCCTCAGGTCCTCCCTCTGCCCCTCACAGTCCCGCTCTGGATGGGGCAACGCTGGGGTGGGGAGGCGGGGTCACACCTGCCCACTGGGGTTCTGGTGAACTTGGCCCAGCTGTGAGGAGCCCTATGGGATGGCAAGTGCTGGGAAGAGGAGCAGATGGCTCTGTGCCCCCCAGGCACCAGCTTGCCCTTCCTTAGGCTTCCCAAGGGAGGCCCCCCCACCCACCGCCCTATTTCTCCCCTCTCTGGTGCTGCTATGGGACCCCTGGCCAGCTCCTGGCAACCTTGGGCCCCGCAATTGGGCCACCCTCACCTGGCCCCCACGCCCCACCAGCCACCCAGTAGCCACGTAGCAGAGATCTGAAGCCATGGCAGCCCTGGGGCCACCCTCCCCTCAGCATTGAGGGTGCTGGATGGGATGCAGTCGGGGAAGAAAATTCTGGGGTCTTTCCAGCCACAGAGAAGAGGGAGGGAAGGAGGGAGGGATGGGCTGCTTCTCCCAGCAGGATTAGCCCCCAGGGGAGGGGCCTTCTCCATGTGACATCACTGTCCATCCTATGGACAGTGACCCCACCCAGCTTCCTCACCCCCAAGCAGGGGGAAATCCCAGGGGCCTACCTGGTAGAGGCATTCCCTATCCCCTTGAAACCATAAGACTGAAAGGACTCCTCCTCTGTCGATGCTACCACTGCCACCCCTATTTCTCACTTGATGGACTTTGGAGGCCCCTGGGCCCAGCCAAAGCACGGAGGCCCCCCCACCCCCACA
>NW_006286818.1:684567-685882 GCF_000327345.1 Myotis davidii
AGGTGGGGTTTTCTGTGCCCAAGTCTGCAGGGGGCTGAGCAGGGCTGCGGGGCCCAGACAGCCCAGCTGGCCCGGGAGCAGTGGCCCAGCGGGGGAAGGGGGCAGCATTGCTTCTCTGTGACACCAGCACCGCTGAGCCCCAGCCCTTCCGGGCTGGAGATGAGATGAACTTGGTATTCGCGACACCAAGACCTCCCGCTGTCATCCTGCCTCTGGGTGCCCTGTCCCGGCCCACCCCACCTCCCTGTACCCGTTTTCTTAAAATTTTGATATTGTTGTAACGCGGAGCAGACCACCGAGCCTCTCAGGGGAGGGTGTGAAGAGTGCAGCGCGGGGAGGCGTGCATGCGGCCTCCGCAGGCCCACACGGGCACGTGGGGCGCGTGCACCTCTGGCGGGCCCCGCACACACAGGCGTGCAGGCACCAGAGCAATGGGCAGAGGACAGGCTCCCGGGAGCACCAGCCCCTCCATGTGCCCAGGTCACTGGTGCCATCATCCTCCTGCCCCCCCCCCCAAGCGGAGGAACCAGGATGGTGGTGGGTGGGGTGGCCTCCTGCGGCCCAGGGGGAGGGCGCCTGGGCCTGGCTGCCTCCGCCTGCTGCTGCGAGGAGGGGGTTCTCGCCCCCCAGAGGGCGTTGTTTTGTATAAATGAAAACAAAACCCGGGAGAAGCTGCCCCTCCCCTAAGCGCGATGCACAAGCTTTGCCTCGGTTTCTCCTCGCCATGTTCATCTTCGGTCCCAGGGGCGCCTCAGTCCCCTGGTTCCGACCCGGGGGTGTTGGCCTCGCCCCCTTTTACTTGTATTAGAAAAAACTCATGGTTTGAAAAATACTTTTTATAATAAAGTCTTGAAAACAATGCTGGCTGCTCGTGTCCCTCCTGCCCCCGGGGTGGTGCCCATCCTGACCGGCAGGGGCGCCCACGCCCAGGCCGAGGGGACCCCAACCTGCCACAGGCAAGAGCCCCCGGGAGCCCGGCCAGCGTGGCTGGGGGTTGGGCGGAGGCCACGGTTCGATCCCATCCGTTGGGTCCCATGGGGCACAGGCCCAGGGTGCGGACTTGATCCCCGTGCGGGGCGCGCAGGAGGCAGCCGGTCAGTGACTCTCTCTCCGCCCTTCCTCTGAAGGCAGTAAACACGCATGTGGTTTAAGCAGACCTCCACGGCAGGGCACGAGGGTCCCGCCCGAGATATCTGATTAATCATATTAATCTAAAAATTACCCTTTGGAAAGATTTATGCCATCAGAATTCTTTGTGTTTTGTTACTGGCAGGGCATATAATTCCTAAAATTATTTATTTTAATTAGTTACTGG
>NW_006286818.1:685909-686165 GCF_000327345.1 Myotis davidii
CGGGCGGCCAGAGAAGCAGCGTCACACCTGCTGTCCGCTCCCCCGGCCGGTAAGAGGCGGGAGCTGTGTCCTTAGGCGGGGGCCCCGCCAGCCCAGCCCTCGGAGGGCAGCGGCAGGGCCGTTCCCGCGGGTCCTCTGGTGCCCCTCCTCCTCCTGCGCCATCTGCTTCCCGTCTCGGCTGGAATGCAGGACCAATCGGTCGGCGTGGGAGCGGCAGGGGCTCCGGTGGCTGCCCCTCCCCACCCCCAGCCCTCCT
>NW_006286818.1:686312-689180 GCF_000327345.1 Myotis davidii
GGAGGTGAGCGGCCGCTGGCGGCAGCGGGTGGCCCTCACAGGAGGCCCGTCCGGGACTGTTAGATGTTGATGCTCGAATGCGATGCAAACCGGTGGAGGAGGTGCCCGTCCGCCCGTCCGGCCGGCCGCCAGGCCGTCCGTTTAAGTGCGTGTTTAATTTGCACAGGCAGCAGTGCTGATGGCATGATTAATATACTGCAAGAGAGCAGTGGACAAGACGTCCTAATTGGTATTTAACTGGAGCGTTCCAGCAGATTAAGACTTTCTCTGGCGGCAGAAGGACGCAGGCCAGTCAGTCCCGGGCACAGCCTCTGGGCTGGAGGGCCCCAGGAGGCCAGGGCACAGGAGCCGCTGGCTGGACAAGTTCTGCGCTGGGCTCCTTCCCCACGTCTCAGCCCCTGTCCCCAGCCCCCCACCCGACCCTCAACAGAGCAGAGAACCGAAGGCTGTCTGACCTGGAGGCAGGCCCCCTGGGGTGTGCCACCTGCACTCCACTGAGCTGGGGCCGGGCCTGGGAGCCAGCGGTCACAGCTTCTCCCTGGAGACCACAGGGCTCCTCTCCTGTCCTCACCTTGGCCTCTGGTTGCAGGTGGTTAAGGGAATGAGCTTGATGAATGGAGGGGTCCATTTGTCCCATTCAATCATTCATTCATTCCCCCTGGACCAGGCACTGTTTAAAGAATTCAGATCCTCCAGGATCTCAAATTCCAAAGCAGCAGGGCCTTCTCGGGTGGGCTGAAGCAGGGCTGTGTGCGAAGCGCTGTCCATGCACAGAATGGGAGTTGGCTACGTCTGTCTGGGAAGGTCTGAGAATTTTGATGGCTGAGGTGACTTTCCCTTGGGCCTTGAAGGATGTATAGGAGTTCTTCAGACCAGAGGTGTGTTAAGAGGATTCCAGGCCAATTGAGAATTTAGCATCTTATATTAGTTGTAAAAGAGATCATTTGAAGGGGTCAAAGAGAGGGTATCCCCCAAAATGTACACACACTTAAGTGATTATAAAGTCAGTGTTTATTAACATACAGTTCATTTTTCAAAATCTAAAAGAATCTACAGAAATTAATAATTTTTTGTTAATGAGTTTTCAAATGGGTGACTGTTCTGGTCCAGGCACTGCTGATACGTGAAGCAATGGAATCGCAAACATCAAGAATTGTTTTGTTCAGTATTAGTACTGTAAGCTTTATCTTATGTATCCCCATAAAAAATCTAGTGGGTAAATGTTCTTTGTTTAAAGCTTAGTTTGGCTTCACCTATTATTTCAAATCAGTTACACCTGAAAAGGAGTAAAAAGTGAGTTATCAGGATGCCCCCCAAAATATATCCACACTTGGAATAGTTACAGAGGCAGTGTTTGTACTTCACTGCATTTTCAAACTTCCATAGCATTTTGGGATGAATTTCCTTTGTTCAAAGCTTAGTCTGGCTGAAAAGAAAGAAGTGTCAGTTGAGCTGTGCGTGTTTTGGGGGTACCTGTATGTGGGGAGCAATGAAATACAAGTCACGGATCACAGAAGTATACACGTTGCCTTGGCTGGTGTGGCTCAGTGGATAGAACATCAGCCTGCAGACTGAGGGGTCCCGGGTTTGATTCCAGTCCAGGGCATGTACCTCAGCTGCAGGCAGGCTTGATCCCCAGCGCTGGCAGGGGAGCATGCAGGGGGCAACCAGTCAGTGTCTCTCTCACATCCCTCTCCCCCTCTCTCCCTTCCACTCTCTCTAAAAATCAATGGAAAAAATAGCCTCAGATGAGGATTAACAACAAAAAGATATATATATATAGGCTTTAAAGAATCCCAGTTACCCCAGCTGTTCTGAAACACGCACGCATGCGCACGCGCGCACACACACGCACACACACGCACACACACGCACACACACACACACACGCACGCACAGCCACCAGCACATTACTAGTTCCCTCTCATTCTGGGGCAGAGATAAAATACTGTTCCAGGAGGGAGGAGTGGGGAGGGGAGGGTGGGTGTTATCTGCTGGTCCCCATGGGCCTGGCCTGCTTCCCCTGACACTGGCACAGCCAGCCCAGCTGCCCGCCTGGCAGTGGTGTGGACCACAGCAGGTTCCCCGTGGGGGTGCCGGTTCCTGGCGGGCGGGGGGTGGATGGATAAGTCTCTTTTGCAGGTGCCACCTCTGAGCAGGCCTCTCACCCTGTACTTGGGCTATTTCTCCCCTAAATGTGGTGGCGTTGCCAGGATCTCTCCTCTATTTTATCGTAACGGTCACAGTCAGCATTGAGTCTGTGGGGCCTTTCAGATGCTGTTTGTTTAGTTCACAGCAGGCGTTTCCTAGACACCTGGTGAGAGGACAGAGGCGAGGTTTGGGGTCCCCTGAGGCTGAGGGGTGCACACCACGAGCTGTGCGGGCCAGGCAGGCTGCCCCGGGGGCCCTAGCCTGCTGAGGGCCTGTCTCTGTGCCTGAAGGACCTCCCCCGCACAGTGCGGAGCGCAGTCCTGACCCGAGGGGCCTGCGTGGCCGTGGCCGTGGCCTCAGGTGTCAGAACCTGCCTTCTGCCTCGTGGCGACCACACCCCCTTAGCTTCTGCTCGGTGGTTTGTGCCCCGCCCCCCGGCCAAGGAGCTGGAATGTGTCCCTCAAGGCCATGGACTGGTGGGGATCCCTGCCCTGGCCGCTCCTGGGGACTGGGGACTGGGGACGGGGGCCAGCTCTGAGACTTCAGCAACACTGACTGGCGAGGTTTGGTTTCTGCAGGGACAGAGTCTGGGACCCCTTACTCTACCCGGCTCTCCTACTGGGCACTGGACAGCGGCTCCCCGGACAGCACCGGGAGCGGGGGGGCGAGGGGGTGAAGGGGGATCTTCCTGAGCCAGAGAATCTGGAGCTATGCACA
>NW_006286818.1:689768-702628 GCF_000327345.1 Myotis davidii
GGTCCATCCGGCAGGGTCCCCAGCAAGGAGACAGTCCCCTCCCCTCAGGAATGTGCGTGAAATCCAGTAACTCCCTCCAGCTGGGCCGGACCTCAGCGGGGCGAGAAAGGGTGGGCCTCTGGAAAGTTCAGTTTTCCTAATGACAGCTCCTAGGGCGCAGGCTAGGGGGTGGGGATGGGAAGCGGGGACACTGGGGAGAGCATTCCGAAGGGTGAACCACTGTGTGCAGACTGGGTCATGCGGAGCACGGGTCGGGGGAAAGCTGAGGGCAGGCATGCGGCCGCCACCAGGCGGGGAAGAGCAGAGCTCCCAGCCCCTCGGCCACCGCCCAGGATGTGCCCGAGGAGCAGACCTGCCCCTGCCCCTGCCCCACCAGAACCAATGCTCACTGAGCACAGGCTGGCACAGGCACTGTGCTCGGCTCTAACAGGCATGACCTCATCTATGCCCAGCAACAGCCTGGTGGTAATTCCCATTATACAGATGGGGACACTGAGGCCAAGAGGGTTGAAAAGACTTTGCAAGGTTATACAGCTAAGTAAGTGGCAAGTTCAAGAGTGAGTGGGCTTGTCTTCCTCCGAAGATAACCTGGGAGAGGGAGGCAGTGGGAGCATGAAAATGGACCAGGTGGGCTCCTCACCAATGCCGCTCGGAATCTGCACTGAGAATCTTAGTGTCTGGTTCCTACTTCACTCCATCATCGGTGGGCTGTGTGACCTTGAGCATTTTACTAAACTTCTCTGGGCCTCCAGGTACCTAGCTGTCATCATAGCAAAAGGTGGGAGCATCAAATGAGGCAATTTAAGTAAAAGTACATGCAAGATATAATGATATCAGATGAATGTGGCCATAGGTGTCATTCGGCCCGAGTGCTGGCTTAGAAGCCACGCTTCCAGGGAAGGGAGAAGCCACCATCATCACCATCTTTACCATCATCACCACCATTATCACCACCTTCATCACCACCATCATTATCATCATCACAACCATCATCATCACCACCATCACCAACCATCATCACCGCCATCATCACCACCTTCATCACCACCATCATCACCATCTTTACTATCATCACCACCATCATCACCACCACCATCATCACCACCATCATCACCATCATCGCCACCATCATCAACATCATCACCACCACCATTATCACCACCTTCATCCCCATCGCCTTCATCATCACCACAACCACCATCACCACCACCATTATCACCGCCTTCATCACCACCATCATTATTATCACAACCATCATCATCACCACCATCACCAACCATCATCACCGCCATCATCACCACCTTCATCACCACCATCATCACCATCTTTACTATCATCACCACCATCATCACCACCACCATCATCATCACCATCATCACCACCATCATCATCATCATCACCATCACCACCACCATCATCATCACCACCATCATCACCATCATCATCACCATCATCGCCACCATCATCAACATCATCACCACCACCATTATCACCACCTTCATCACCACCATCATTATTATCACAACCATCATCATCACCACCATCATCACCATCATCATCACCATCATCGCCACCATCATTATCAACACCTTCATCACCATCGCCTTCATTACCACCACCACCACCATCACCACCACCATTATCACCACCTTCATCACCACCATCATTATTATCACAACCATCATCACCACCATCATCACCACCTTCATCACCACCATCATCATCATCATCACCATCACCACCACCATCATCATAACCACCATCATCACCATCATCATCACCACCATCACCATCATCATCACCATCATAACCACCATCACCAACTTTATCACCATCACCATCACCATCATTGCCATCAGCATCGTCATCACCACCATCATCACCAGCATCGTCATCACCACCATCATCATCACCACCATCATCACCACCATCACCACCATCATCACCACCATCCATCATCACCACCATCATCACCATCATCATCACCACCATCATCACCATCATCACAACCATTATCATCACCAACCACCATCATCACCATCATCACCATCGACATGCATCTGTTTAATCACTAGAGGCTGATGAGGTTTATTGCCGTGCATCTAATAATAACAGAAACAGCACCATGTATTACAAACTGAGAACATTGCAGGCACTGTGCTAAGCACTTTGCGTAACTACATCTGCTCCAGACACAAGGAGTGGGAGTCGGGCTGGGGTAGAAAGAGGGCAGGGCAGAGCCAGAGCTGCACCCTCCATCTAGGACAGTGGTTCTCAACCTCCCTAATGCCGCGACCCTTTAATACAGTTCCTCATGTTGTGGTGACCCCCAATTTCATTGTTACAGATTGAACATAATTAAAGCATAGTGATTAATCACAAAAACAATATGTAATTATATATGTGTTTTCCGATGGTCTTAGGTGACCCCTGTGAAAGGGTCGTTCGACCCCCAAAGGGGTCGCGACCCACAGGTTGAGAACCGCTGTCTAGGAGGTCAGAGGCCTTGACTGCAAGGGGACCGCCGCCCAAGTTAAGAACCAGAGGGAACTCTGTAGCCAATGAGAAAAGGCTTTTGCACTAACATGCACACCCAGGGCTGGCACAGGCTGGAGTGCAACCCAGCCCAGGAGTGGGCCAGGAGCTTGCCCAGGGAGGAGGCAGGCTGGGCTCCCAGCAGCTATAGCCCCGGGGCCAGGCTCCTCGCCCAGCATCCCATGTGGCCAGGGACTCCTGGTGGCAGCTCCCCAGCTCCGGTCAGAGGCAAGTGCCTGAAAGAGTCCGTCCTGTACGGGCTGAGCCGAGGAGGAGAGGGTCGTGTCCACTCCTAGGCTGGGGGACGAGTGATTGGATTGCCACCCCCAAGCGTGATGGTGCCGCAGCCACCCCCCTGGGGTCCTGGAAAGAAAGCATTGGAATAGAGGGACAGATGATAGGGAGCGGAGGGAGCCGGAGCACACAGTCAGACAGACACTCCAGGAAGGGTGTGGGCCGGGCTGGGAGCCATGCCGGGCCTGGGGGCGGGGAGGGAGCTTAGTCTTGATGTTGAGGCCACAGTCCTGTGGAGGCCCTGCTGCCCTTCTTGTCCCAGTCAGCTCCCCATCCCTTGTGGCTCAGGTCCTGGTTCTCAGAGGGGAGCAATAAGCCTAGGATGGGTCTGGGAGCTCCGCCTCCATCTAGCGCCTGGAGGTGCAGGTGCCGGAGGCTGTGGAGTCTGCCTTCCGACCTGGAGAGGGGACCTGGCCCAGGGCGCCCACGCCAGCCCTGCTGCCTGCCTCTGGCCAGGGAGGAAGCCACCCCTGCCCCCTGGGTGGAGCATCCACACCCCTGAGCCAGGCCTGACTCCTGCTGTCCATCCCCCTTTGCACCCTCCACATCTAATGTGTCATTTCCCTCATGTGCCCCACGTTTCACACACATCCCTGCAGCGCCCTTCATTCTACCTACAATGCTCTTCTCCCTTTATTCTCCTGGTGAACTCCTATCATGCTTTCAAAACCCTGCTCAGAAAGCCCCTCCTCTGTGAAGCCATTAACCCCCAGAGCTGATCACTGACTCTCTCTGCACCCATTCGGTGCCTTGGACAGACTCTCATGAGACAAGAGTCACAAAATAGGGACTTGTTTGTGTGCCTGTCTGATGCCCCCGTTAGCCGGGGGGGCAAACCCTCGGCCCCAACACAGACCTGACGCACAGTAGGGCCAGCAGCCTGGAAAGTGAGCGTGCCATGAGGCAGCCGCCTGGGCTGCTTCCCAGGCTGAGCAGAGCAGGCTCAGGACCACGGGGTATGGCCAAGCGGGGGTCGGTCGGAGGGAAGCGAGGACTGAGATTGCTGGGTGCCCCGGTGGGATCCAAAGCTCCGCCCCTTCCCGCCTTGGGGTCTCCATGCCCAGAGGAGCTCCAGGAAGGGCCAGGAAGGCCTGTGTCCTCGGCCCGCAGGAATGGGCGCCAGGTCTGTGTTTACCTCTGAACTGGGGTGTCGCATTCTCAGTCTGTGGGAGGAAAACCGGGTGTGTTGTTCCTAGGTGACGGGTGAGAGCTTCGGGGCTTAGTGGGGTCACTGGTGTGGTCCCAGAGCCAGCAGGAGGGAGTGGGCAGAGGCCTCCTGGGGCCTGAGCTGGGAGGCGTGGGCTCTGCAGGGAGAGGGCCGGTCCTGGCTGCAGCCTCCACACTGACTCCACCTCTGAGCCTTCTTGGTGGAATGAGAGCAGCTACCGAGGGACCGGCTGGGCCTGTCACGCCCTGGCCGCTGGGACTCCCTGGGAGCCAGACCCCTCCTTGGGCCTCAGGATGGAGCAGGGAGCCTGTCAGTGCTGCTGGAGAAGCTGGCGGCAGGAGGTTGATCGCCAACTGCACCGCTGGGAGCTCCGCATTCCATCCCTGGACTCTGGTGCGGGCGGAACGGGGAGGGAGTAGATGCCCCTGCTCGGTCTCTTCCTGCCTCCGGGGATGGGAAAGGTCAGAGGTGAGCCGGAGCTGCGCGGCCAGGAGAGGTCTCACAGCCTGGCCAGCAGGGCCACCGCGGGCCACCCGCCACCAGCTCAGGGCAGTGCCCCGGCGCTCTTGTCCTCAGGAAGTTGGGGGAGTGAGTGCCATGGTCTCCCCAGGACCCCACCGCGCGGGTCCCTCTCCCAGGCTCCGGCCTTGCTCTCTCCGGAGCCCCATTCGTCCGTTGGCGTGTTTCACTGGGAAGGGAGGAGAGAACGTGAAACTCCACGGAATCTTCCCTGCAGGGCTAGGCATGGAACGAAGGGGTGGCCCCCTTCTCTGAGCACCCCTCCGCCTGCCCCGTGTTCCCACCCCTGTCCCACCTCCTGGCCCCAGATCCCGAATGAGAGCAGAGGCTGGGGTTACAGGGCCCTGGGGACCCAGAGTTGAGGTCTGTTCCTCACTAACCTGCAGCCTCTCTCCCAAACCTGAGGGAGATGAGGAGGAGGCTGCAGGGCGGGGCGGGCGAGGGCGCGTCTTTCCCTCTCTGTCCTCCTCCCCCCTCTCACTCTCTACCAGCCAGGCCCCTGGGCTCCTGGTCCTCATTCCTGGCGGTTCTCGGTTCTCGGTTCTCGATGGCTCCCTTCTCTCTCACCTGCAGAGAAGAGCTGCTGGAAGGGGTGGGGTGGGCGTCAGCAGGCCCAGCCTGGGCCCCAGCCCCTCCCTGCGGCCCAGGCCTGTCCACCCCCGCAGGTCGCACTCCCGCCCGGGCCTTCCTGGCGGAGCTGACCCGCAGCGGGAGTGTGAGCCAGGCCGTGTCACACGGAGCCACCAGAGACGCCTCACCCTCCACGGACGCTGAGAAGCAGGTGTGCGGCTGTGGCTGCTCACAGGGGAGGGACTGAGGCCCGGAGGCTAAACTCCTTACCCAGGCTGACCTTCTCCCAGCACGGACACGGGCGAGGCAGGACCCAGACCAGGCGAGGTGAGCGGGGCTCTGGCACAAGGTTTAACGGGAGCCCCACAGCTCGGCCAGCGCAAGGAATACTTTCAGAACACGGGTGGGTATCCTGACTCCTGCTGCGGCCGCAGGCTCCCCTAGGGCTGGCTCGGCCCTGTGACGGAGCCTGGCTTTACTTGAATGTTGGCATTTTCTTTAAGTATTGCATTAAAATGCTGTTTATCGTGATGACTGAGACTCTGGGTGTCCTCCTCTGCCTTGCACTTGAGGCCTCTCTCCCCTCACCCTGCCCTGGGGCCTATGTGCAGACTCGGGGCTTCCCACTGGCTGACACCCTAGGGTGCCTGAGGCCCTAGGGTGCCCAGGCGGGGGGCAGGGAGGAGAGCACTCTCAGTCATTTCCCCGCCACACGGGGGACCACACCCCAAGCTCGGGCCACTCCTGTGAGGGGGCTCAGGGGCCAGACACCGGGGGGCGGCCTGATGGGCAGGGACCCCCCGGAGCCCCATTCTGTCTGCCCAGAAGGTGCCTCCTCTGGCAGGGAGAGCCCCCTTGCACCTGAGGGCCTGCAGGTGGGCCCAGGCCCGGGAGTGAGGGGGTGGGAGAGCAAAAAGGAAGATGTCCCCCCCTGAAGGGGCCCTTCCTCCCACCTGGGTCCCCCTTCCCCACCCAGAGAAAGGACCGCCTGGCACCTCCCCACCCAGGGCCCCAGGGCCCCGCTTCCTCCACCCTCCCTGCACTCACTCACTCACTCAGGGAACATCACCAGGGCCTGGCGCGCTCCCCACTGGAGCCCGCAGAGCTGAGGCCTCAGCTGCACACGCACCTCCCAGTGACAGCCAGGGGTCCGGGCCGCCTGTCACTATCTGAGCCAAGTCGGCAGAGACGGTGAATCCTGTGAGCGTGTGTTCCAATCCTGCCGGCAGCGTGGAGAGCAGCAGGTCACCCACAGAAAGCTGCCCCCCACCCCCCAGCTGCTATATTGGGTAGAAGGACGGAGATTACAGGGGAAGGAGGCAGAGGGTGTGCCAGATGGGCCGTTCACAGGCAATGCCGCTGGATATGCAAACGCCTGCAGGTAAGCAAAGGCCTGCGGGTAAGCAAAGGCCTGCGGGTAAGCAAAGGCCTGCAGGTAAGCAAAGGCTGGGGGCTCTGGTCTCTGCAATGAGGCTGCTCGTCTTTCATGATCACAGGCAGCTCCTGGTGGGGGGATGGGCCGCATTCCCAGGTGAGCCCCGGCTCCCAGCAGGTGAGCATGCGCCTCTGCAACCAGAACAGCAATCCCGGCCACAGAGCAGGACTCGCCTTCCTCACAGTCACAGCCCCGCGTTCCGTTTCAGCCCCTGTCACCAGCAGCCAGCAGTGCAGCGAAGGCGGGGATGGGTGCCTAGGGAGCCAGGAGGAACCCCAGTCGTGCTGGGCGGTGAGCAGCTGCTGGAGCGTGCGGAGTCTGCAGCCGTCACTGCTTCTCTTCCACATGCTGCCCTGGAGCCGGGTGCCAGGCCCCTGCAGCAGTGGGAGGGGGGAGCGGCAGGAGCGCCCCTGCAGACCCCCCACTGTGACGGGGCCTCCTTCCCCACCCCCTCGGTAAGGACCACTGGGCCTCTGGGATGGTGCCCCCACCAGCTCCACCCACTGCCATATAGAGAGGGGGCGGAGGAGGCTGGGAGGCAGGAAGGGGCCTAGCTGGTTGGGGGGGACCCTGGAGCGGGGAGTGGCTCCAAGATGGGTCTCAGGGAAGAGTGGGTTCGGGCACCGACAGACCAGGGAAGGAGGGGGTTCTGATGAGGCAGAACCCGCATCTGATACCCAGCTGTCTCCCCAAACCCCATCCATCTCTACCCTGCACCCCAGTCCCCACCAACAACCACCAGCAAACCATCCACAGCCTCTGCCCACCACTCCCACCGGACCGGCTGCCACCTGCACCCACGGCCTGGCCTTGCAGCAGACTCGGGAGGCAGGGGAGGCACCCATGTTGTGCTGCCCAGAAACCCTGGCCAGACCCCCGGGGCCCAGAGAGCACAGCCTCCTGACACTGGTGGGAGGGCCAGGCCCAGTCTCCACAGCACAGCCCTCCGCCCTCCAACCTGGGCGTGCCCACGTGCGGAGCCCACGCTGAGATGCCCAATTCTGCCCCTGGGGGCCAAGGCCAAAGGCCAGGTCAGTCCCCATGCCAGCGTGTGGGGGTGAGAAGACCGGCTGTTTATTATTCCTCAACCAGCAGAGACATGGAGGGGAGCTGGAACTCACTGCGGATACAGGGGCCGTCCTTCAGACAGCAGCTGGGAGCCCCTTCCCCTCGGACCGTCCCCCACCCACCCCACCTCCTGGGCTGCTTCACGCCCCACCCACATGCCGCATCCACTGCTGCCACTGGTGAGTCCCGGCAAGAGGGGTTGTGGCGGCTGCACTGAGTGCGTGCCCTGGGCGAGGCACCCGGCTGAGACTCCAAACACAGCTCCGTTCAGTCCTCACAGCAGCCTCCAGAATGGTAAGTCCTGGCATGGTCCCATTTTACAGATGAGGAAACTGAGGCTCTGTGGAGCCCAGAGGTTTGCCCTGATCACCAGCAAGTGCCTGGGGGGAAGCGTCATTCAAAGCCCTGGTGCTCCGCTCCTGAGGGTTGGCCCTGACATCGGCCACCAATGGCCACGCCAACGGGAAGTTTAGTGGTGAGGCTGAAGCACCCGGGTGTCATTGACAGGGCTCCTGTGCCCAGCTCGGGGGGTGGTGCCCCTCAACCCAGGAGCAGCAAGGAGCCCTGAGCCCGGTGGGAGCCTGAGCCGGATGGGTCCCCTGAGCCGGGTGGGTGCCCTGAGCCAGGAGGGAGCCCTGAGCCGGGTGGGTGTCCTGGGCCTGGTGGGTGTCCTGAGCCGGGTGGGAGCCCTGAGACGGGTGGGTCCCCTGAGCTTGGTGGGAGCCCTGAGCCAGGTGGGTGCCCTCAGCCGGGTGGGTCCCCTGAGCCGGGTGGGTGCCCTGAGCCGGGTGGGTCCCCTGAGCCGGGTGGGTGCCCTGAGCCGGGTGGGTCCCCTGAGCCGGGTGGGTGCCCTGAGCCGGGTGGGTCCCCTGAGCCGGGTGGGTGCCCTGAGCCGGGTGGGTCCCCTGAGCCGGGTGGGTGCCCTGAGCCGGGTGGGTCCCCTGAGCCGGGTGGGTGCCCTGAGCCGGGTGGGTCCCCTGAGCCGGGTGGGTGCCCTGAGCCGGGTGGGTCCCCTGAGCCGGGTGGGTGCCCTGAGCCGGGTGGGTCCCCTGAGCCGGGTGGGTGCCCTGAGCCGGGTGGGTCCCCTGAGCCGGGTGGGTGCCCTGAGCCGGGTGGGTCCCCTGAGCCGGGTGGGTGCCCTGAGCCGGGTGGGTCCCCTGAGCCGGGTGGGTGCCCTGAGCCGGGTGGGTCCCCTGAGCCGGGTGGGTGCCCTGAGCCGGGTGGGTCCCCTGAGCCGGGTGGGTGCCCTGAGCCGGGTGGGTCCCCTGAGCCGGGTGGGTGCCCTGAGCCGGGTGGGTCCCCTGAGCCGGGTGGGTGCCCTGAGCCGGGTGGGTCCCCTGAGCCGGGTGGGTGCCCTGAGCCGGGTGGGTCCCCTGAGCCGGGTGGGTGCCCTGAGCCGGGTGGGTCCCCTGAGCCGGGTGGGTGCCCTGAGCCGGGTGGGTCCCCTGAGCCGGGTGGGTGCCCTGAGCCGGGTGGGTCCCCTGAGCCGGGTGGGTGCCCTGAGCCGGGTGGGTCCCCTGAGCCGGGTGGGTGCCCTGAGCCGGGTGGGTCCCCTGAGCCGGGTGGGTGCCCTGAGCCGGGTGGGTCCCCTGAGCCGGGTGGGTGCCCTGAGCCGGGTGGGTCCCCTGAGCCGGGTGGGTGCCCTGAGCCGGGTGGGTCCCCTGAGCCGGGTGGGTGCCCTGAGCCGGGTGGGTCCCCTGAGCCGGGTGGGTGCCCTGAGCCGGGTGGGTCCCCTGAGCCGGGTGGGTGCCCTGAGCCGGGTGGGTCCCCTGAGCCGGGTGGGTGCCCTGAGCCGGGTGGGTCCCCTGAGCCGGGTGGGTGCCCTGAGCCGGGTGGGTCCCCTGAGCCGGGTGGGAGCCCTGAGCCAGGTGGGAGCCCAGAGCCAGGTGGGTGCCCTCAGCCAGGTGGGTCCCCTGAGCCGGGTGAGTCCCCTGAGCCGGGTGTAAGCCCTGAGCTGGGTGAGTCCCCTGAGCCGGGTGGGAGCCTGAGCCGGGTGGGTGCCCTGAGCCGGGTGGGATCCCTGAGCCGGTTGGGTGTCCTGAGCCGGGTGGGTGCCCTGAGCCGGGTGGGAGCCCGGAGCCGGGTGGGTCCCCTGGGCCGGGTGTGTGTCCTGAGCCGAGAGGGTCCCCTGAGCAGGGTGGTTGTCCAGAGCCGGGTGGGAGCCCTGACCCGGGTGGGTCCCCTGAGCTGGCTGGGAGCCCTGAGCCGGGTGGGAGCCCTGACCCGGGTGGGTCCCCTGAGCTGGCTGGGAGCCCTGAGCCGGGTGGGAGCCCTGACCCGGGTGGGTCCCCTGAGCTGGCTGGGAGCCCTGAGCCGGGTGGGAGCCCTGACCCGGGTGGGTCCCCTGAGCTGGCTGGGAGCCCTGAGCCGGGTGGGAGCCCTGACCCGGGTGGGTCCCCTGAGCTGGCTGGGAGCCCTGAGCCGGGTGGGAGCCCTGACCCGGGTGGGTCCCCTGAGCTGGCTGGGAGCCCTGAGCCGGGTGGGAGCCCTGAGCCGGGTGGGTGCCCTGAGCCGGGTGGGAGCCCGGAGCCGGGTGGGTCCCCTGGGCCGGGTGTGTGTCCTGAGCCGAGTGGGTCCCCTGAGCAGGGTGGTTGTCCAGAGCCGGGTGGGAGCCCTGACCCGGTGGGTCCCCTGAGCTGGCTGGAAGCCCTGAGCCCGGTGGGAGCCCTGAGCCGGGTGTGTCCCCTGAGCCGGGTGAGAGTCCTGAGCAGGGTGGGAGCCCTGAGCCCGGTGGGTCCCCTGAGCCGGGTGGGATCCCTGAGCCGGGTGAGAGTCCTGAGCCTGGTGGGAGCCCTGAGCCGGTGGGTGCCCTGAGCCGGGTGGGTCCCCTGAGCCGGGTGGGAGCCCTGAGCCGGTTGGGAGCCCTGAGCCGGGTGGGTCCCCTGAGCTTGGTGGGAGCCCTGAGCCAGGTGGGTGCCCTCAGCCGGGTGGGTCCCCTGAGCCGGGTGGGAGCCCTGAGCCGGTTGGGAGCCCTGAGCCGGGTGGGTCCCCTGAGCTTGGTGGGAGCCCTGAGCCAGGTGGGTGCCCTCAGCCGGGTGGGTCCCCTGAGCCGGGTGGGAGCCCTGAGCCGGTTGGGAGCCCTGAGCCGGGTGGGTCCCCTGAGCTTGGTGGGAGCCCTGAGCCAGGTGGGTGCCCTCAGCCGGGTGGGTCCCCTGAGCCGGGTGGGAGCCCTGAGCCGGTTGGGAGCCCTGAGCCGGGTGGGTCCCCTGAGCTTGGTGGGAGCCCTGAGCCAGGTGGGTGCCCTCAGCCGGGTGGGTCCCCTGAGCCGGGTGGGAGCCCTGAGCCGGTTGGGAGCCCTGAGCCGGGTGGGTCCCCTGAGCTTGGTGGGAGCCCTGAGCCAGGTGGGTGCCCTCAGCCGGGTGGGTCCCCTGAGCCGGGTGGGAGCCCTGAGCCGGTTGGGAGCCCTGAGCCGGGTGGGTCCCCTGAGCTTGGTGGGAGCCCTGAGCCAGGTGGGTGCCCTCAGCCGGGTGGGTCCCCTGAGCCGGGTGGGAGCCCTGAGCCGGTTGGGAGCCCTGAGCCGGGTGGGTCCCCTGAGCTTGGTGGGAGCCCTGAGCCAGGTGGGTGCCCTCAGCCGGGTGGGTCCCCTGAGCCGGGTGGGAGCCCTGAGCCGGTTGGGAGCCCTGAGCCGGGTGGGTCCCCTGAGCTTGGTGGGAGCCCTGAGCCAGGTGGGTGCCCTCAGCCGGGTGGGTCCCCTGAGCCGGGTGGGAGCCCTGAGCCGGTTGGGAGCCCTGAGCCGGGTGGGTCCCCTGAGCTTGGTGGGAGCCCTGAGCCAGGTGGGTGCCCTCAGCCGGGTGGGTCCCCTGAGCCGGGTGGGAGCCCTGAGCCGGTTGGGAGCCCTGAGCCGGGTGGGTCCCCTGAGCTTGGTGGGAGCCCTGAGCCAGGTGGGTGCCCTCAGCCGGGTGGGTCCCCTGAGCCGGGTGGGAGCCCTGAGCCGGTTGGGAGCCCTGAGCCGGGTGGGTCCCCTGAGCTTGGTGGGAGCCCTGAGCCAGGTGGGTGCCCTCAGCCGGGTGGGTCCCCTGAGCCGGGTGGGAGCCCTGAGCCGGTTGGGAGCCCTGAGCCGGGTGGGTCCCCTGAGCTTGGTGGGAGCCCTGAGCCAGGTGGGTGCCCTCAGCCGGGTGGGTCCCCTGAGCCGGGTGGGAGCCCTGAGCCGGTTGGGAGCCCTGAGCCGGGTGGGTCCCCTGAGCTTGGTGGGAGCCCTGAGCCAGGTGGGTGCCCTCAGCCGGGTGGGTCCCCTGAGCCGGGTGGGAGCCCTGAGCCGGTTGGGAGCCCTGAGCCGGGTGGGTCCCCTGAGCTTGGTGGGAGCCCTGAGCCAGGTGGGTGCCCTCAGCCGGGTGGGTCCCCTGAGCCGGGTGGGAGCCCTGAGCCAGGTGGGTGCCCTCAGCCGGGTGGGTCCCCTGAGCCGGGTGGGATCCCTGAGCCGGGTGAGAGTCCTGAGCCGGGTGGGTGCCCTGATCCGGGTGGGTGTCCTGAGCCGGTGTCAGCTGCCACTTCACAAGCACCAGCCAGCGGGACTCTGGGGAGCCTCTCAGACAGTTAGGAGGCGCCGGAGGGAGGAGGGAGGGCATGGACCCCGATATTTGCAGAGAGGAGAAACCATGGCCACTCAGATTCCCCAGAGCTGCTCCCGCCCCCGCAGCTCCCCCAAAGCCAAGCACCCACTGCCGCTCAGAGCCCCAGGTGACATAGAAGGGGAGGGGCCCGAGGCAAAGACCAGGGGGATGGAGTCACCGAGTGGAAAGTCCTGGAGGACGCCCAGGTGCTCCCCTGAGGACTGCGCCCGGCTCAGCCTGGACATCGCTGCTGTGAGGTGAAGCGACAGCTGCAGCCGCCGGATCCCACCAGCGCCATCTCCGCCCACTCTGACTGCTGCTCTGCGCCTGGTATGCTCAGCCCTGGGGGGGTGGGGGCACAGAGGACCCTGGCCAAGCTGGAGCTGCAGCCCCCCTCCCCCTGCACACTCCTCCACCCTCTTCCCCTGCAAACCAGGCCCAGCACGCTCTCCCCAGTCCCTCCCTCCCAGCCTCTCCGGCCTCTGCTGCCATGGGCAGAGGGAAACCCTGGCTGAGCTTAGCATTCAAGAGGCACAAAGCGGAGAGGAGCCAACCTCCACCACCACCGTGGGCAGGAGGGGCTCGGGATGGGGCCGCTCTACCCCCCCCCCACCCTGAACCCAGGGCCAAGCGACAGGCGTCAGGGACCGGCTGTGGAGGTGTAGCTGAGGTCAGCCGTCGGGGAGGCGCTGGAGCCACTGCCCAGGGAAGGGAAACTGCT
>NW_006286818.1:702642-703229 GCF_000327345.1 Myotis davidii
AGAGGGTTTGCAGCACCCAGGACTGCCGCAGGGCAGCTCGTACCAGGCGCGTTATGGACGTCATCAATTCTCCTTCCCAACAGGCAGAGAGGGAGCCGGCAGAGCATGCGCCGTCTCCAGGCAGGGATTGGGGTCGGGGTGGGCTGCAGGAGGCTTGGGGGCTCATCCAAGCTCCTCCCAGGTCCCTGCAGCACAGACACTCAAAGGCGTTACCTAAGGCCACGGCTGGCACAGCCCCCACCTAAGGTCACGGACAGCATGGCCCCCAATTTCTGGCCAGGTTTCTGGGCCAGGAATCTGCTCAGGCAGGTACAATTTGTTGTTGTTGTTTAGTAGTAATATTTTTATTGATTTCAGAGAGAAGGAGGGAGATGTGTCCATTCAGGTCTCACAAGAAGGGGATGCAAGTGGAATTAGACCTGCCAAGTCCTGGGGGGGCACTGATGAAGGCTCAGGGGGGCGCGGGCGCAGGGAGTCTGGCCCAGGGTGTAGGTCTGACGGGGAGAGGGCAGGAGGGGTGGCGGGAGAGGCTCTGGCTGCTGGCCACGGGGCCCTGGGGCACTGCCGCCACCGTGAGGGGCGCCCTG
>NW_006286818.1:703259-705251 GCF_000327345.1 Myotis davidii
GTAAAGGCAGCTGAGGTATAGTCAGAGTATTATTCATTCTCAGACTAATGAGTCTTTTTTTTTAGGAATTAAATACTAACTTATATTTATATAATCAGCTGGAAAGATTAAGTTGATCCTCGGGCCCTGAGGCCACAGTGCGGGCCCAGACAGAGCAGAGCCGCACATGCCCACAGCCCACAGCCACCCTGCACACGGGGCCTACCCCTCTGTGTTCTGCAAACCCCTCTACCTGAGCGGTGCTGCCAGGGTCGGTCTTAGGGCCACAACTGGGCCCACCCTCTCTTTCCCACCCTCACTCAGTGATCGCCTCGGCCGGCCTGGCGCTATGACCACATCTCCATTCCTCGGTGGTCAGAGCCTGACCATCACCCCTTCCCAGCCCCGTGTCCACTCACCGTTACAGCAGAAGCCCAGCCGGCCGGCGGGGCTCAGGGGTTGTATCGACCTATGAACCAGGAGGTCACGATTCGATTCCCGGTCAGGGCACAGGCCTGGGTTATGGGCTCCATCCCCAGTGTGGGGCACGCAGGAGGCAGGGAGTCAGCGGATCCGTGATTCTCTCTCATCATTGATGTTTCTCTCCCTCTTCCTTTCTCTCTGAAATCAGTAAAAATATATTAAAAAAAAAAAAAAAAAAAAGCAGAAGCCCCTGTCTGACGGCAGCCAGGCCTCCTCCTGCCGACCAGAGCCATCCCCCTGCCAGGAGCCTGCACCACTCACCGGCAGGTCTCAGGGCTGGGGGTGATGGTGAGTGGGGCCACCCTGCTCCCGTCCCTGGCGGGCAGCGCTCTCTCCCCACTGGCCTTGCAGATCGGCTCCTGCGCAAACCCAGGGGGAGCCTGGCCGGCCCCTGCATTCCCAGCTCACCCAGAAGAGGCTGGTGGGAGCTGGGCAGACTCCTGGCGACACCTGGCACCTGAGCACAGGGGGCTTTCCCAGCGCGAGAGCCCTGGCGTCCTGGGGGAGGTAGCAGGGCACCTCTGTCCCCATCACCCCCGCCCCCAGGTAGCTGGCAAGAGGTTGCAGCCCCCAGCCAGGGTGCCATGCGGGAGGTTGGTTGCTGCCACCCCTCTGTCCCAGTCCGGGGCCCAGCCCAGATTGGGCGATCAGGGCCTGCTGGCCGCTGGGCCCCCCGCTCGCACCCACCTTGACCTGGCGCCGCCCACTCCCCTGGTCCACCATCCCACCATGGTCCCCCTCTCATCCGGGCCCATCAGGGCCCAGCACCTCCAGTGCCGCATGCTGCCAGTGCCACGCTGCCCCCTGGTGGTAAGTGCACATCATAGCAAGTGATTGAACTCCGGTTCTCCCGGTGGATTGACCACCCGAGGGAATAATTTGCATATTAGGCTTTTATTATATAGGATTTTAATTGATTTCAGAGAGAAAGGGAGGGAGAGATAGAAACATCAATGATGAGAGAGTATAATTGATCAGCTGCCTCCTGCACACCCCACACTAGGGATCAAGCCCACAACCTGGGCAAGTGCCCTGACTGGAATCGAACCCAGGACCTTCATTCCACAAGCCAAGGCTCTACCCACTGACAACACTGGTGAGGGCAGGCATGGTGTCCCTTCTGATTTGTTCCTTGGCTCCTGGGAACCTGCGAAGCTTCTGCTTGGCTCTTGTCCCCAGAAAAGGGCCCCACGTGGTGTTAGCGCGCCAGCCCCATTCTGCCCTGCGCCCGGGACACGCCAGTGCCGTAGAGGCACAGTGCCCTGTGCTCTGGGTCCGGCCGGGCCGTGGAGCCGTGTCCCGGGAAAGCGGTCCCTGCCCCTGACTCCACCAGTTCCTTCCAGCCCCGGTGAGGGACCGCACAATCCAGCCCCACGGACGCCAGACAGTTCCCGCCCCACCTTCCTCCTGCCTCCTCCCTCCTCCTCCGGAGGCGCAGCGGCCCCACCACCCGCAGCAGCACTGGGCTCTCTCCTTCATCTCATCCTGCAGCCAGGAACCCAGGTGGGGCAGCTCCTGTGCCCACACCCC
>NW_006286818.1:705442-707906 GCF_000327345.1 Myotis davidii
CACCCCCGCCCCAGGAGGGGGCCTCTGCCAGCTCCCATGGAGCCATAGCTGCTGATGGCCCTCGTTTCTCAGGCCTCGCGACACCTGCAGGTAAACTAAGTAACAACCCACCACCCTGCTGCCCGGCACAGTCTGCGCATCTCCAGCGCCTGGATGTCCGCCCAGCCAGCACCGTGGACACGTTACCAGTGGGCTGCTGCCTCGTGCAGGATGCTCCACACCCACTTCCCACCCAGGCAGATCCCTGCTGCAGGCAGTGAGGGAGCCGAGCCCACGCCCTCCCCCTCCGCTCACCAGGCCTTCCCGGCTCACCAGGTCCTTCTGAGCGTGACTGGGACGGAGGGGGCAGGTCGGGCCCTGAGGGGGGAGGGGACGGAAGGGGGAGCACGTGGGGACCTCAGACAGCAGGGCAGCTCTGAAAAGGCTCTGGGGGAGCCACCAGGGAGCCTCATGCAGGGGTCCCGCCCACAGGACCAGGGCTGCCTGGCGGCCCCAGCTGCACTCGGGCCTGGGGAGTGTGGCCTCTGCAGATGTCACGGTGGATCCAGCCCCAGCAGCTGGGCTGTCAGTCAGTGGGGCCCTTCATGGCTGCAGAGCCACAGACAAAACAGGGGTGTGGGGCCGGCACCCCCGCCCCCCGACCTGCTCCTCCACCCCCGTGGGGCGGAACTGAGGGTGAATTCACTCAGGGGCCAGTTTGGGCCTGGCTTCCACCGGCTCCTGAACTCTGCCGGGAGGTGTGCGCCTCTTGGGTGAGATAGGCTGGAGCAGAGCTGGCTGCGGGGTGCCAGCTCCCCAGCCCGGCCCAAGCTTGCCAAGCAGGAGGCCCACGTCTTGCTCACTCCCGCCTCTGAGATGGACCCTTCGAGGTCCGGGTAGCACCGCACCCTTGGGGCCTGCAGGGTGGACTGGAGATGGTCCGGAACCTCCTTGGCTACCCCCACCCCAATCTCCCAGGCCTCCAGCGTCAAAATCAAGGTTGCTCCAAAGAGAGAGTGCTTGCCCAGCTGGTTCAACATCAACTATGAACCAGGGGTCACAGTTCGATTCCCGGTCAGGGCACATACCCGGGTTGCAGGCTTGATCCCCAGTGGGGAGCGTGCAGGAGGCAGCCAGTCTAAGATTCTCTCTCATCATCGATGTTTCTCTCTCTCTCTCGCTTTCCCTTCCTCTCTGAAATCAATAAAAATATCCTATATAATAAAGAGCTAATATGCTAATTAAACCAAACAGCAGAGCAACCACCCAGATGACCTTCCAGTCAAAGCCGGGGCTGTGAGGGCCGAGCCCCTTGCATGAATTTCATGCATCGGGCCTCTAGTCTATCTATATAAAAACCTAAGCGACTGTTCAACCGGTAGATATGACATGCACTGACCACCAGGGGACAGACACTCAACCACAGGCATGGAAACAAAGAACAGACTGATGAATCTCAGAGGGAAGGGGGGGAGGGTAGGAAGAGATTAACAAAGGTTTTATATGCATACTAGAGGCCTGGTGCACAGATTCATGCACTGGTGGGGTCCCTCAGCCTGGCCTGCAGGGATCGGACTGAAACTGGCTCTCTGACATCCCCCAAGGGGTCCTGAATTGCGAGAGGGTGCAGGCCAGGCCAAGGGACCTCACCAGTGCATGAATCCGTGCACCAGGCCCCTAGTATTTTTTTAAAAAGAGAGAGAGAGATGGTGCTCAGCTCAGCAGGGCCCACAAAGAGCAGTTACCTGTGCCCCAGAGGCCTCTCAGCAGGCAGCCTCAGCAAAGACCCCCAAACCTGCCCTAAAGCAGTGCCCAGGCATCTTCATGGCAACGGGAAGGACGAAGGGTGGTCCATTCACCCTCCACACCAGGGTTAGGAATGAGGACGGTGAGTGCGTTCACCCCCTGCCCCTGCAGGGCGGTCTCCGGGGCACCCCAGGCCACCCCACGCAGAGGCCCCCTCCTCCTCTAGGGCTTCGGGGACACGGGGGTCTGCAGGCCTTGGACCCTCAGTGGCTCCCGTCACTTAGGCTGCTCGCCTGGGTCCCACCTCCACTCACCGGCCCAGCTGGGGTCTTGGAAGCCATATCTCCTGTCTGTCCATCCGTCCATCCGTCCATCCGTCCATCCGTGCAGTCCCTTCCCCTCCTTTTGCCTTGAGCTCCTTCTGCCCCAGCCTCCTCTTCCCACCCCTGCCTCTGGAAAGAGGGACTTCCTCTGCCCTCGCCTCTGGGCGCTGGAGGCCGCAGGGGTGGGAGTTTCACTTCTGAGAATCAGGCACTAAGTGCTCCACCTGGAGCTCTGCCCTGTGTCCAGGTCACGGGAATCCCCGCCCCCTCCTACCCTCCAAGCCCCCTGTGGCCAGTCCCTCCATCTGTCCCTCTGTCCGTCCGCACACTGAGCTGCAGAGGACTCACCTGCAAGGAAAGCTCTGGAGACAAGAGCTCGAAGGCCTCCCAGGCTGCTCCGCTCCCTCTCGGACTGG
>NW_006286818.1:707991-708415 GCF_000327345.1 Myotis davidii
CACACCCCCAATCCAGGGCCCCACACCCCTGAGCCAGAGCCACCGACCCCCGAATCAGGGCCATCCAGGTGAGCCCACCCTCCCACAATCCTCACCACTTGCTCCTGCCTCTGGACAGCAGGTGCCCTCTGCCACCACCCTTCCCAGCAGGGCCACCCCACCTGCCTGGGGCCTTGACAGGGGAAAGGGTGGGGGGCTGGGCTGACAGTGCGTGAGAGGGACCTGGACTGGAGCCCAGAGCCTAGGAAGCAGCCTCACTGTCCCCTCAACACCCCCCCCCCCCGCGATTTCCTGTGAATGTTTCCTATTCCCTCTCAGGGCCCCAGGGCCCTGCCTGTAAAACAAGGAGGTAGGTCAGTGGTTAGAGTGCCAGACCGTGGACGAGGGGGGCAGTCAAGGGAATGCTTCTCATCCTCCCCCTCCT
>NW_006286818.1:708542-709806 GCF_000327345.1 Myotis davidii
CCTCCTCCTCCTGCCCCTCCCCCTCCTCCTTCTCCTCTTCCTCTTCCTCCCCCTCCTCCTCTTCCTCCTCCTCCATTGTAGGCTGGATCCCCAGCAGCAGCAGAGTCAAGAGGTGCCTCCTGGGTCCTAGGAGGCCCTCTGCTTGGAGGGGAAGGTGCCAGGCCAGGGTGCCCAGGGCAGCTTCTGGGGAACTGGTCCAGGGGGGGGGGGGGGTGACAGAGTCAGGCACAGAGCAGCGGGGGCTCGGAGCTGGAGGGCGCTGGGTGGAGAGGAGGAGGCTGCTGAGCTGGGAGAGGGTGGGACCAGCTCAGCCGTGGCCCCTTCCCGCCCCTGCCCCTCCCCTGCTGTGTACCCACAGGGCCTGGGGAGTCCCCCAGGAGCAGGCGCCACTGCCACAGGGCGGACCCTCCCCCAGCCTCCTGCCTGGACCCGGGAAAGGTCCCGGACGGAGCTCCCCGCCCCCCTCGCCGCCCTTGGGCTGCCAGGTGCACCGGGTAATGATGCGGACTTTTTCACAGATGGAGTTGCACATAGTTGATGTATATGCGATCTGATATGTATGCTATTTTGTTGTATTGACAACAAGCTTCAAAACTTCATAGGTCGAATTTGCTGAAGGTGTTAACATCATAGATACTTTTACACTTAAAAATGTCGAATTTCATGCCAAAAAAAAGAGCATTTGCGGGAAGTTTTCATTCATTACTTTATGTTGAAGAAAAGTTATCGTATACTTCGGGAAGCTTATGGTGAACATGCTCCATCTCAAGATACTCGTGAACGCTGGTTTAAACCTTTAAAAGTGAGATTTCGATGGGAAAGACCAAGAACATCCAGGTCAACCGAAAAAAATGTCGAATTTCATGCCAAAAAAAAGAGCATTTGCGGGAAGTTTTCATTCATTACTTTATGTTGAAGAAAAGTTATCGTATACTTCGGGAAGCTTATGGTGAACATGCTCCATCTCAAGATACTCGTGAACGCTGGTTTAAACCTTTAAAAGTGAGATTTCGATGGGAAAGACCAAGAACATCCAGGTCAACCGAAAAAGTTTGAAGAGAACAAATTCTAAGCATTATTGGATGAAGATGTGTGTCAAACTCAAAAACAACTTACAGAAAGATCAAACATTGCTCAGCAAACAATTTCCGATTGTTTACAAGCAATGGGAAGATTTTAAAGGAAGGAAAATGGGTGCCACATCAACTGAACGAAAGACAAATAAAAAACGAAAAAGTCATCAGTAAAATGTTGCTTCAACGGC
>NW_006286818.1:709836-710588 GCF_000327345.1 Myotis davidii
CCCTTCAAAACCAGTAAAAGACACATAAAAAGATCTTGCCTGAGAAGTATTAACCCCCCTGCCATATTCACCAGACCTTGCTCCTTCAGATGACCACTTGTTCTGATCGATGGCACACACACTTTCTGAGCAGCAATTCAAAATGCACAAAGAAATGGAAAGCTGGGTCTCTGAATGGTCTGCCTCAAAACAAGAAAAGTTCTATTGGGACGGTGTCCACCAATCACCTGAATGATGGGGGATGTGCAGCTAGTGATGGACATGACTTTGAATAAAGCACTTTTGATGTTTCTCTCGAAATTATTGTGTTTTCTTGGATTACAAAATCCGCTTTAACTGGTATACCTCCCGCTTCCTCCCCAGCCTCCACTCCCCTCTCACAGCGACCCCGGTCACACATCTGTTTCTCTCCTGCGTCCCCCCCCTTTCCACTCCCTCCCTTTGTGCTCCGCCTGCCCTTTCACCCCCCTTCCCTCCTCTCCCCACAGGAGGGCCTGGTTCCAGAGGCCAGGACTTCAAAGGAGATCAAAGCTGGGCCCCCATCAAAGGCCAGGCTCTCCCTTAGACAGTAGCTCTCCAAAGGGCTAGTCTCCCACCCCAGCACCCCACCCCGTCCCAGCACCCCACCCCATCCCAGCCATGTTCTCTTTGCTTACGAAATCCACATTATTGACGGCAGCTGCCTTCAGTGAGGCCTGGGCCATTCGACATCCCCAGGCCGCAGCGGGGCGGCCGCCGGGGGAGGGGCCGTG
>NW_006286818.1:712519-713170 GCF_000327345.1 Myotis davidii
ACCCTGTCCCAGCACCCCGCCCAAGCCCCCCAGGAAGCACAGTCTGGTCAGAGCCCCGGCTGGCGAGGCCGCTGGCTGGGTGGGGAGCTCCCAGCACCGGGGAGGGAGAGACCTGGCGCAGGGCCAGTCACCAAACCTCTCAGACCCACAGCGACATTATGTGTAATTTTTTAAAAATATATTTTTATTGATTTCAGAGAGGAAGGGAGAGGGAGGGAGAGAGAGAGAAACATCAATGATGAGAGCGGATCATGGATGGGCTGCCTCCTGCACGCCCCTCACTGGGGATGGAGCCCGCAACCCAGGCCTGTGCCCGACTGGGACCTGAGCCATGACCTCCTGGTTCCCAGGTCGCCGCTCTATTGAATGGACTGTCGCTGCCGGCCGGATTGCTGAGCGGCTGAAAGGAGGAAGGACAGGTGAGACCCCCGCTGTCCATCGTCCTACGTCCTAGGCAGGCGCTCATGGCGCTGCCCTCACATCACGGCTATCCCAGCCGCCCACCGCCCACCCGCAGGCGAGGTGCAGAGGCAGAGGCGTGCCCGGGAAGGCGGGGCTGCTCCCCAAAGGCCAGGAGCCTCACGTCCCAGCTCTGAACCCAGAGAAGCCGCTCTGCACAGAGGCTCCACCTGACCCCCACCCGCTGCCCCC
>NW_006286818.1:713223-715372 GCF_000327345.1 Myotis davidii
TCCCCAGGCTGGGCCCTCCCACCCAGGCCGCCCTCTGAGCCTCCGGCCCAGTCTCACCAGCCCCAGCCCAGCCCACACCCGGTGGTGCCAGGTGGGGAGGGGCTGAGGGGCTGAAGCTGCACTTCTGACGCATTTTTTGGCTGGAAGAGCAGGGAGCTTCTGGGACAGTAACCGGAGTGGCCCCCAGCCCTCCGGGAGCAGGTTTCTCCTCTGTAGAATGCTCACCCCTGCTCTGGCGCCGACTCTGCAGACATTATCATTTTAGAGAACCAGGCGGCCTGGGCCCGTGTGGCTCAGGGGTTGAGTGCGCACCTCTGAACCAGGAGGTCATGGTTCTGTTCCTGGTCAGAGCACAGGCCCGGGTGGCGGCAGGAGGCAGCCGATCCATGATTCCCTCTCATCACTGATGCTTCTCTCTCTCTCCCTCTCCCTTCCTCTCTGAAATCAATAAATATATATTTTTTAAAAAGAAGGGGGAGGAGGAGGAGGAGGAGGAGGAGGACCACCATCACCAGGGGTCGGGCCAAGGCTCTCTGGGGCCTCAGGACCAGGGAACAGAAGCCCATCTCAGGCAGCAGCCTGGGCGCTCCGCGTCTCCCCGTCTCTCCAGACTCTCCTGGTCCTGCGGTACCAGGAAGTGACGGGGCCCTGGGAGGTGAGGGCCTGCCCAGGTCACAGCCAGGAGTGGCAGAGCCCGGCGCTGCAGGACCTCGCCCTGCGCCACCCGATGGCGCTGCAGGACCTCGCCCTGCGCCACCCGATGGGATCCTTCTCTCCAGGTTGTAAGGGATATGGGAGCTCAGAGCCACAGCTCCACGTCAGCCCCGACTGCTGGCCAGCCGGCAGCCTGCACCCACCTCCAACCACCGCCCACACGGTGAGCAGAGCACCCACTGCACCCAGCTCCTGGCTCAGCGCGGTCCCCGAGGCCAGGTCCCCCAGCAGGGCAGCGGCCGAGCAGGATTGGAACACACGCTCCTGGAGGATTCACCCCGTCTCTGCCAAACTGGCTCAGGTAGTGACCGGCGGCCGGGCCACTGGCTGTCCGGTTCCATATTCGCTCTAAACCTGGAGGCGGTGAGCCGCGTGGAGCCCAGCGGCCTGAGGGCACGGACGGCAGGGACCCTGTCCCCTGGTTGGGGGCGCTGTGGCTCCGCTGTCCTCAGAGGGCAGAGTGGCCGCCCCTGGAGCCCTGGCGCCTGCAGACCTTCCCGGGGAAAGGTGGGGGCTCCCCCTGCTGGGCAGCCCTAGAAAGGCGCTCCAGCCGCCCCAGAGCGAGCTCCCCAGGGAAGGAAGCCCCAGGGTTGTGGTACCTCCAGTGGGGGTGGGAACCAGAATGAAGTGAGGGGACCCTGAGACACCCCAAGCAGGGCTCAGGGTTGTGGGGGTGAGTGAAGGTCCGTGCAGGGCCCCAGGAGTGACCTCTCCATCCATGGCCACACCGCACACTGTCCCCAGGGAGAGTCCCTCCCTCCCACCTCTGCTGCCCGAGCGGCCAGCACGGACAGTGTGGCCTGGTGAGCGGCCAGCCTCCCCCAGCCTGCGGGGGGCGGGGGTCAGGACAGCGGGCGGGAGGAGACGGGCTGTGGGTCTCTTCCTCCGCCCTCCCTCCTCTCTCTCCCTCGCACCCCAGGATGAGACCTGCCCCGCCCGGTTCTCCAGAACCAGCCTTCCACCCGGCACAGCCACTCCTCATGGCCTTTGGGCACCACGCCTGCCCCTAAGGGCCACCCCGCAGGGGACATGGCTCCCTTCACGCCCTCGCCCCAGCCCAGCCGCTGCTCGGCCAGCCCGGAGGGGCCCTCACCCTGGGCCCCAGCCCTCCCCAGACCCGCAGGCCCAGACCCCAGGTCCTCCCAGCTCTGCGCGGTTGGGACAGGATGGTCTGGCCAGTGGAGCGCGGAGCATGACCTCCCGCGGGCACACACGCAGGCGGGAGGGTTAAATGAGGTCGGCGCTGTGAAAGGCGCACAGGCCAGGGGTTATTCTTATCACAAGCCTCCTCTGAGCGGAAGCCCTGGCGTCAGCCAACCACGCACTGGGGCACAGTGGTCACACCCGATTTCCGATGGCTCCACCTCCCTTCACCAGGGTCAGCTTCTCCCTGCCAAATGGGGTTTGTGGTGCCAACATGGGGTTTGATGTTTCT
>NW_006286818.1:715596-718221 GCF_000327345.1 Myotis davidii
CTTCCCGTCTCCATGGTGCTCTCCTTGTCCTCCCTGCCTGCCCCTCCCCTGCTCTCCATCGTCTGGCTCATCCTTATTTCAGGGGAGTGTGGATGAAACTCATGCGGACTCTTGAAGGTCCTTGTCTACCTTGCTTGGTGAGACCAGAGACTAACTCGGGCCCCGGAGTCCTCTTGCTCCCAGCTCCCCTCCCTCAGACACTTCCAGATCCTCCGTCCTCTCTACATTCTCCTGCTGTCCTGGTCCCATGCCACCTGACCTGGCCACAGAGACCAGCCCCTCAGGGACAAGCACTTTCACCTTCTGTTCCCCTGCCTCGGGCATCTCACACATTCACATGTGCTCATGCACACACGCATACACGTCTGCTCACATGCACACACACCATACACATGTGCTCACGTGCACACACATGCACCCATTCACATGTGCTCATGCACACATGCATGCACACACCCATACACGTCTGCTCACATGCACACACACCATACACATGTGCTCACGTGCACACACATGCACCCATTCACATGTGCTCATGCACACATGCATGCACACACCCATACACGTCTGCTCACATGCACACACACCATACACATGTGCTCACGTGCACACACATGCACCCATTCACATGTGCTCATGCACACATGCATGCACACACCCATACACGTCTGCTCACATGCACACACACCATACACATGTGCTCACATGCACACACACATGCACCCATACACACGTGTTCACACACACACATGCACATTGCTTCTTAAGTGACGTGAGGGCAGAGACCTGACCCCATATCTCCTTTTTCTGCTGCTGCTGCTGCTGCAGTGAACTACAGACAGTGGGACCCACAGGAGAAATGAGGCATGAATATTAATCTGCTTTACAATCCTCATCAATATTTAAAAACTGATGAATATGTAACTACCTTTCTTTTCTCCTCCATTAGTGTCTGCTTGCAGTTACTCTGTAGCTCCCTGTGGGTCCTTTGGGGGCTGATTGGCTAGACCCATGGTTGGCAAACTGCGGCTCGCGAGCCACATGCGGCTCTTTGGCCCCTTGAGTGTGGCTCTTCCTAAGCCTTAGGAGGACCCTAATTAAGTTAATAACAGTGTACCTACCTATATAGTTTAAGTTTAAAAAATTTGGCTCTAAAAAGAAATTTCAATCGTTGTATTGTTGATATTTGGCTCTGTTGATTAATGAGTTTGCCAACCACTGAGCTAGACTGATTCTTAAATTGGTTTTACAGGTGCCTATAGCTCCTGGGTTTCCCCACTTCCAGTTCTCAGAAGAGGATCTGTCCTCTTAAAATTCCCCAGGGAGGCCTGGCAGAGACAGAAGGGAAGAGGAGAAACCCTTCCTCCCTGTGGGAGCCCAGGGAGAGGGGCGGAGGGAGGGCAGGGCGTGGGACGCAGCCTCTGCCAGGGTGAGCCATCTTCTGTGGGCTTCGCTTTCCTCCTACGACAACAGCCAGCCCTATCTCCCCGGCATCGTGGGTCCTCCAGGGCCCAACCAGGCGGCCCTCAGACACCAAGGACTTCAGTAGCAGATGCTCCCTCTGCCTACAGAGGAGGCGCCATCGTGAAGCTAACGGTGTGGTCCTTCGCAACATCTCGGGGCTCCTCCCCGGTGACACCCTTCAGAGCCTCGGCCGCCTCCTGGCCTGTTCTCCCTCCCATTCTGCTCTGGCTGCTCTGGGAGCCTGCTCCCCACCCTCTCCGACCTTCTGAATGGAGCTGGGAGGGAAGGCCGCTCCCCACCTTCCCAGCCACAGGCCCCCCGGGGGAGAGAGGAGCAGCAAGACCTTCCTGGGCCGAGGCAGAACTCGGCTGTGAACTGGCCTCCTGTCGAGGGGAGGCTGGGCCTTGGCGGGAGGAAGGTGCTGCCAGGGCGAGGGGGAGGCACTGGGGGTGGGCGCCGGCTCTGCTGCCGAGGTCCAGAACCCAGCCCTGCTGCACGGCCAGCAGCATCTGGGCTCCACAGCCCGCGCCTGGAACCCCACGCCAATGGGACACGCTCCATCCCGGGCCCCATGCCTGTCCTCCGGTCTCCTCTCGCCCTGTCCTCACAGAGACCTGCAAGGGAACAGAGCTCTAGTTCACGGTGTGATCACACTTCCTCCCTCCTCATGATCCCCAGGGCTCCTTCGTTTCTCGCTTGTCAGTCACACATGACCTCCCTCCCTCCACCATCAGCTCTCCAGCCCTCCTCTCCCTGCGCCTCCCGCCTGTAGGCCCTTCCAAGCGGACATGTGCACCCCCAGTCCTTCTACCTCTTTAGCCCAGGTCCTCCATTTAGCCTCTGATGTCACATGTTCGTTTGTTCCCCCAAATTCTGCTCAGAACCGCACTCTCCAGGAAGCCTTCCCTGGTTTCCCCAGCCAGCTCTCCTCAATGATCCTGTCATCTTTTCTGGGCAGAATCCACAGGGGGTTCGCTGCCACCATCTTCATGTGTGTGATGGGGAAAGGGCGGCTTATCGTGCAATGTCATGTAAGCCAAACAGATGCACACAGATGGCATCAGGGCCACAGCCTCCTGGACTGGGGGCAGGTCTGTGGGGAACCATCACCTGCCCCTCCCCCTGCTCACCTGTGCACACACTCCCCTGCCCCTCCCCCCG
>NW_006286818.1:718337-719174 GCF_000327345.1 Myotis davidii
ACCTGGGAACTCCCCTGCCCCTCCCCCTGCACACCTGGGCACACACTCCCCTGCCCCTCCCCCTGCACACCTGGGCACATACTCACCTGCCCCTCCCCCTGCACATCTGTGCCTTCAGCTCAGCCTCACTCCATCTGTGATCAGCAGCCTGTGCTGCGATAGGAGGGGCCCAATTTTGGGACCAGGACTCTTCTCCCTCCCAACCCTCCTCTCAGACCCACCTGGGACCTCACACCCCCAGCCTCGGGGTGCCACAGGGCTCTGGACCTGGCTCTGCCCTGCCATCCTGGCCAAGCTGCTTCATATTCTTGGGTCCCAGCTTCTTAAACATCCACACAGGAAAGTGGAGCTGCCTCTCCATCAGAGGCCCATGGTGACGATGTGCCCAACATTGCGTAAATGCCAGGGTCTCTGCTGTTGTCATCATTCACAGCAAATCGCTCCTGCCTTCCCTGCCATGCGTGGGCGACAGCACCCTCTGGCCTAGACTCCGGCTGCCCTCCCCTTGGTGGATGGGCGCCCCGGGATCAGCAGCTCATTACCGTGCGGGGTCCCCCCCGCAGCCACGTCTGTCAGTCCCTGGCCTCTCCGCTCAGCTCCCCAGCCGCCTCAGCAGCAGGAACAAAACGGGGCCTTGTCAGACAAGCCACGCATCTGTAGACCGTGCTCCAGCGTCATTATCATCACGGAAGTGCGCAGCCCCGCTCTTGCCATGGAGCTGCGCGGAGAGGCCCAGCTGCCTGGACCCGGAGCAGGAGCAGCGCTCCAGCCAAGCAGGGCGGCCGGCCGGCTGGGAGGGGGGCACAGGCCAGGCTGGGAGGGGGGCCCAGGCCAGGC
>NW_006286818.1:719355-720046 GCF_000327345.1 Myotis davidii
ACGGTGCCTCCTCTGCCCGGGCAGCTGGTGCCTGCTTAGCCTGGACCCTCCCCTGCTCCACGCCCAGCGCTGCATGTCACCCGCGTCTCAGCTGTGCAGCCAGCAGCAGCCTAGGCACCCCGCGGGGCCGGAGAGGCAGACAGGCAGCGAGGGGGTCCCAGCCCCCAGCCAGGTGCAAGGCAGCGCCAGAGAGAGGCCGCTGCCCCTTTCCCACCTGCCGGTCACCGTCCGCAGAGAGACCACCCCACACAACCCTCTGGGGAGGTATGTTCCCGCCCCACACGCCTCCCCAGGCTGAGACCGGCTTTCCACCGTAAATGCCACTGCTCCCACTCCTGGCTCCTCTGTCCACAGGCAAACAGCCCACGCTCCTGGGCCCAGCTGAGGCCTCCTTCTCCACGCACCTTCTCCACACATCAGCTATTTCCAGAAAGAGGTGAGGAAACATAGCCCTGGGCCCCCACAACTCCTTCCTCGGAGCGGGCATCAGTATGAGTGAGGAGAGAAGCAGAGGTTTGGGGTCCTTGGGGTGCGCCCCCTGCTGGATGTCGGCAGCAGGGGCCCCTGAGATGCATCCTTGGAGAGCAGGGGCTCTGAGGGGCCGCCTCTGCTGCTCTTCCCTGGGAAGAACCCTCATGGGAAACAGAGTCACCCCCACCCACCCACCCACGCCCTGCAGGCTGAGCCCCGG
>NW_006286818.1:720108-724129 GCF_000327345.1 Myotis davidii
TTCCTCTTGCACATGTGGGTATTTATAGCCCCTGTCATTATTCATCAATATTTATTGACCCACATGAGCAGAACATGTGAAATTCGGGGTCTGGAGCATTTATATAGCTTTTTTTTTTTTAATGTTAGAAAGGTGTTATTTCAGGCCACTTTTCAGCTCTGAAATAAAATGGTGAAGATTGTCAGTTTTAAAGGAAAGCCAAAGCTTTTATATCTGTCTAGATTTTTATTTCTTATTTAAATCCTTCAGAAGGATTTCAGATATTTGACATAAGAGGTATTGCCTTTCCCTAACTATGCTTTGGAGGGCAAATGGAGGTGAACAGAAGGATCTTATAATGAGAATACTAAACCGTAATTTAAAATTTTTTTCCAGCAAAAGGTCATAATCCTGACACTTAAAATAAGTCTATAATGACCTGGTGTTAGGGAGTGAGAGCAGAATTAGAGCCATGGGGCCCCAAGTATGCCAGTTGCTGATTGTCTGACTTTGGGAAGTTACTTGTTTACCAAGCCTCAGTTTCCTCACTTAGAAAATGAAAAGGCTGGTGCCTGCTGTATAGGGTTATTAGGAAAATCAGATGGATGATGATTTTAAAAGGTATTGTAAATGCTCAACTCTTAAGTGGCCATACAAATATTAATGGTTATTAAAAATCATAGTCTTTGTTTTATATTCAGAAATGGTCTGACTTTTCAGCAAATCACCCGGCCTGTGGTGGAACCCCAGTCCCTGTTCCAGGGGCCCCCTGCCTGGTCCCTTCTAGGGCTTCTAGGGGTTTGACACGCAAGCCAGTCCCTTCCACCCAGGACTCTAGGAATCCACACCAAGGGCTAGGCCCCCCTCTGAACCCTGAATCCTGGCTCTCATTCCAGTCCTTCCCGGCTGAGCTCAGCTCCTGTGGGAGGGACAGCGCGATGGGTGGGCTGCACTGAGACCCACGGGACTCTGACTAACCCGCCATCAATAGCTCTTAAAGTCCCATTCTCTCGGAAGCTGCAGGCCCCTCCAGGCTCCCTGCCCTCCCTGAGTGAAGCAGAGATCCCCAGGGCAGCTCTTACTTCTCTCTCTCTCTCTCTCTCTCTCTCTCTCTTCCTCTTCCCTCCCTGCTCCAGTCACATCAGCCAGATGGATATGTCTTATTTCTCTTGGATTTGGCCACAGGAGCCAAACAGCATTGAAGGTCATTGATTGTTAGAAAGGCCAACTGTCTAATGAACCTGGAAATTGGTTCGGAGTGCCCAGCAGAGCAGCTCAGCTCTGGCCTCGGGTCTGCTCTGCTCTGGGGGCCAGGAGGAGTGCAGGGGCGGGGCCAGCCCTCCTTTCAGTCTCTCCAGGAAGTTCTGGGAGGCCACCCCTCTCATGGCCACCCTGGGGCCGCTTATCAGCTGGTTTACCCCTGAGCTGCATTACAGCAGCAACTCCTCCATTCCACCCCACCCACGCACCGCACCCCAGCTCACACACACGGCACACTCACACAACACGCCCAGCACACTCACACGACACGCCCAGCCCCTCCTTTCAGTCTCTCCAGGAAGTTCTGGGAGGCCACCCCTCTCATGGCCACCCTGGGGCCGCTTATCAGCTGGTTTACCCCTGAGCTGCATTACAGCAGCAACTCCTCCATTCCACCCCACCCACGCACCGCACCCCAGCTCACACACACGGCACACTCACACAACACGCCCAGCACACTCACACGACACGCCCAGCACACTCTCACCCTCCGCCTCCGCGCCAGCTCCGAGCCCTCAGGAGCCGCCGCGATTCCCCAGAGCGCGGCCTGGACCAGGCCTTCACCCTTCCTACGGAAGCCAGCAGGTCCAGGTCTGCGAGCAGCACATCAGCCTGGGGAGAGGCGGGGCCTGGGAGGGGCGCCCAACACACTCTCACGACACGCCCAGCACTCACACAACACACACAGCACTCACACAACACACACAGCACAATCACACGACACGCCCAGCACACTCTCACGACACGCCCAGCACTCACACGACACACACAGCACACTCTCACGACACACCCAGCACTCACACGACACGCCCAGCACACTCACATGACACGCACAGCACACTCAATGACGCACATAGCACACTCACATGACACACCCAGCACACTCAATGACATGCACAGCACACTCACATGACACGCCCAGCACACTCAATGACACGCACAGCACACTCACATGACAGTGTTTTTTCAAACCCTACATATGCCTGCACAAGAGACTGCCCATCCCACGCACAGAGGTGGCTGCACACACTCCTACGTGTGTCCACGGGAGGCTGCCTGCAAGTCTAGATAAAAGGTCTTTTCGGCTCTCACCAGTTTGGCTCAGCGGATAGAGCGTCAGCCTGTGGACAGAAGGGTCCTGGGTTCGATTCTAGTCAAGGGCACGTACCTCAGTTGCAGGATCCTCTCCGGCCGGGCCCTCGTCGGGGTGTGTGCAGGAGGCAACCCATCGATGTTTCTCTCTGCCTTTCCCTCTCTCTCCCACTCTCCCTAAGAATCAGTGGGAAAATGACCTTGGGTGAGGACTAACCACGTAAATAAATAAGTAAAGGCCTCCCGCTGCCTGAGCACTAGTGCGAAACAGAGGGCCAGGCGCAGAATGGGTGATCTCTGATGTGTCGTTTTGTTTTGTTTTTAATTGATTTCAGAGAGGATGGGAGAGGGAGAGAGAGAGAAACATCAATGATGAGAGAGAATCCTTGGTCGGCTGCCTCCCGCACGCCCCCTGCTGGGGATGGAGCCCACACCCGGGCCTGTGCCCTGACTGGGAATGGAGCCCTGACCTCCGGGTTCATCGGTCATCTCTGACTTTTTTGATCAGTCAAAGTGGCTTTGGGCCGAACGGCCCAGGACCATGGACAGCTCTGCCCCTGCTTCTCCCTCTATGATCTGCTCGCCTGAGCAACAACGGCTCCTGCCCACAGCCGGTCACAGGCACGAGGTTGTCATCACAACCATGGCTTTCCTTTCCGAGAGCTCCTCACAGCGGTTCTTTGTATGAATCATCCCTGTGGCCCGGGGTGCAGGTGTTATTCTCACTCTGCAGGTCATGAAGCTGAGCTCTGTCCCCGAGCTTGTCTTAAAAAACAGAAGCCGGGCCCTAACGTCAGGGGCTCCTGTTGGACTGTACATATTTCATGACAATAACTCCACCAGACAGCTTCTCCTGGAAGCGGGGGGGAAAGAGGGACATGTGCCGTCCAGCCGGTGTGGCTCAGCGGTTAGCATCAACCCAGGAAGCAGGAGGTCACCGTTCAATTCCCTGGGCTTGATTCTCTCTCATCATTGATATTTCTCCTCTCTGAAATCAATAAAAATATATATTTTTTAAAACGATAAATGTTCACCAGTATTCAGGACCAAACGCCACAAACTTCCAAAACAGCTCCAAAGGTGCTTGGAAAATGCGCCGCGGTGGGGACGCCTGTCAGGCTCTCCCGGGGGCCTGCGCCGAGGGACCGCGCCCTTGCTCCTGTCAGTTGATTGTCACCTTGAGCCCTGAAGGGGGAAAGGACAGGGTGGTTGGTAACGTGGCTGTGTCTCCGCTTGGAGGCAGGAGACCCGGCTGGCCTCTGGCTCTACCTTGACCACCTGTGTGACCCAGGCCTGGCCCCTTTGAGGCTGTTTTCACTCACAGATGGCACCGGTGTGCCCACTTGGGGCTCTGGCTAAAGGAGAGGGCTTGCCCTGTCTGGTGTGGCTCAGTGGATAGAGCGTGGGCCTGCGGACTGAAAGGCCCCAGTTTGACTCGCGGTCAGGGCACTCGCCCGGGTTGCTGGCTGGATCCCCAGTGTGGAGTGTGCAGGGGGCAGCCGATCCAGGATTCTCTCTCATCACGGATGCTTCTCTCTCTCCCTCTCCCTTCCTCTCTGAAGTCAATGAAAATATTTAAAAAAATTAACCGTGGACCTGAACTCGGCCGAAGAAAAAAGATCTTCCTCATCCAGCAAAGGCCCCTCGCAGCCAGAGCGGCAGCGAGGCCGGAGGAAGGCTTCTCCCCGAC
>NW_006286818.1:724801-726182 GCF_000327345.1 Myotis davidii
GGGCTGCAGGTGAGACCTAGAAGTTCCTAACTCTCAAACGTACGGAGGCCCTTGGAGGTCATCTAACTGAGTTTTCTGTTTTATGAGGAAACTGCGGCTCAGAGAAATTAGACCCCCATTTAAAAAATCAAACTGCCGTGTGTCTGAGCCAGAATCTAAGACCCCTGGCCCAGCCCTGGCCTCTGGCCTCCCTGCCCAGGCTGCACCACCGGGCGACTCGCTCCCCTGCCGCCTGGGCTGACCTGAGCAAGAGGCATCAGGGAGGCCTGTCTGCGCGGATCTCAGGTGCCTCCAGCGCCCAACGCCAGGCCGGGATGCCACTCAGGCGATGGCTTTGCTCCCGGGAGCTGATGAAACAGGGACCCTATTGTGTAGGCACTGACCCTCCATGCAAATGGGAAGCCTCCGCTGTTACCCAGGCCTAACTGCACCCCCCGCAGGGATGAGAATGGTCCCCCAATAGCTCCTCTGTGATCCCAGCCATTCTGCACCTCCTTTGCGGATGGCTAATGCGCAACCCCCAAGTTCACAGAATGAATGGCCTGCGAGTCCATGAAACGAGGGGAGGGGTACTTTTACCCATTAGCCCGACCCCCAGAATGGGGCCTGTCTGCTTGTTGCTCGGGGAGACCCAGGGCGGGAGCAGCAGCCTGAAAGGACCCGCGGGGAGGAGAGCAGGGCTGCCCTCTGGGTCCAGCACTCAGCCGCAGGTGCCCGGCTGAGGAAGCCTGTTCTTTCTTTCACGCCCCTTCTTCCCAGGGGTCAGAGGTCGGCTCTGTGAGAGCTGTGAGCCTGGCGTGGGGACCAAGTCCAATGTGGATGCTGCGTTTGGCTGAGGCAGGAGATTGGACCCCAAGATAACAGGGGACTCCTTACGCCTTACCTCTCAGCCTCTTCTTCGCTCCCTCCTTCTTTCTGCCATTCTAAGCCAGGCATCCTCCCTCCACAGCCGCCCCCCCCCCAAGGTCCGCCCCAGGCTGCCCACCCAACAAGGGGTAACATATGGAACTGGGTGTTGGTGTTTTAAACTGTTCCATTTACATGCAAATAGGGAGATGGTTTCTAGGAATAAACTGTCTTATTTGTGTTCGGCCCAACTCCCTCCCAGGGAAACTGGGAGCAGTTTGGAGCCATCCTGGCATAGAACCCCCACTTTTCCCTAAAGACTAGGGGACTCACCCATGCCCCTGGGGGTGGTGACTTAGAAACAAATGCCCCTCACAACTCACTGTCAGGATCAAGGCCATGCCAAGTGCTCAGCTGGGCTGTCTCCCCCACCTCCACTCCAGTCAGCTGTGGGCAGGGCAGGGGCAGGGCAGCTGTGGGCAGGGCAGGGGCAGGGCAGCTGTGGGCAGGGCATGGGCAGGGCAGCTGTGGGCAG
>NW_006286818.1:726280-726998 GCF_000327345.1 Myotis davidii
GTGCTGAGATGCTGACTGTGGGCCATCTATTCCACAAGTGTTTCTATCCTAACGGGGTCCCCAGACACAGAACTGCCTCAAACCACCTCGGGCACCATCCCATGTGCCAGGGGAATGCATGTATGTTTGGGGCAGAAGTAGAATGTGGGACCAGCTACGATGATAAGAACCATCAGTCCTGCCCTGTTCGCCGCGACGGTTCTGTTCTGGTTAGAAAGCGCCTCTCACCTGGCTGGGAGCCGCAGGCCCTGGGACATGGCGCTCACATCTGACCGGGTCCATCCTCCTTCAGAGCCGCCTGTCACTGTGGAGAGATTGACACCCTCGGGGCTGAGACAATCCAGTCCTGGAGGCACCTGCTCGTTATAACCCCAGCCCCTGTGGCCTGGGGTCTGGGCCCGGGGCGCCCACCCTCTGTGACCCCCCAGCCCCGTGACTGGTATCCTGTGATTACCCGTGCCCACTTCCCCTGCCTGTGATTCGAGCAGCAGATTTCTGTGGGTGACCTGCTGCTCCCACGCTGCCCGCAGGATTGGAACACACGCTCATAGGATTCACCCCTTTGCTGAATTGGCTCGAGTGACAGGCGAGCCTGTCTGGCTGTCTGGTTACATTTAGGGGAAGGAGAAGGACCTCTGTTCCCCCTTCCACCCCCAGGATGCCAGCGCTGCCATCTCTTGGGACTACCCTATTGTGTAGGCACTGACCCTCCATGCAA
>NW_006286818.1:727094-739516 GCF_000327345.1 Myotis davidii
GAGCAGCGGCTCCTGGGGGAGCGCCTAATGAGCACGAGTTCAGCTGTTATAACATCAGCTAAAGCACACACTCCCGGCTCCGGAGAGCGACCGGCAGGTGAAGAGCAGCCCGAACACGGCGCTGAGCCATTTCCCGGGTCCCCTGGGCGCCCACAGCAGGTCCTGGAAAGTGGGGAGTTAGGGCAGGTGCAGAGCCTGAAACCTTCTCTTAAGCTGTGGATCGAGGCGAACCCACCAGCCCACGTGGTCCCACGTGGTCGTAGGGGCAGGTTTCCAGCTGGCATGGGCCCTGCATGTAATTCGTGATCGAGCTGCAAATAAGAACACAAAGCAAGGCCCATCCCCAGGTGTGGCAGTGACTTTAACACAGACACGGCCCATTCAATATTAATTAGAAAGCGGTCCCACCGCAGCTTCCCGCCCGAGCAGCCGGAAGCATCGCCTCCAGGACGTGCCAGTGCTGCTCCCCGCTTACCCAGCGCACCGCGGCCTCCCCGCTTACCCAGCGCACCGCGGCCTCCCCGCTTACCCAGCGCACCGCGGCCTCCCCGCTTACCCAGCGCACGGCGGCCTCCCCGCTTACCCAGCGCACCGCGGCCTCCCCGCTTACCCAGCGCACCGCGGCCTCCCCGCTTACCCAGCGCACCGCGGCCTCCCCGCTTACCCAGCGCACGGCGGCCTCCCCGCTTACCCAGCGCACCGCGGCCTCCCCGCTTACCCAGCGCACCGCGGCCTCCCCGCTTACCCAGCGCACCGCGGCCTCCCCGCTTACCCAGCGCACGGCGGCCTCCCCGCTTACCCAGCGCACCGCGGCCTCCCCGCTTACCCAGCGCACCGCGGCCTCCCCGCTTACCCAGCGCACCGCGGCCTCCCCGCTTACCCAGCGCACGGCGGCCTCCCCGCTTACCCAGCGCACCGCGGCCTCCCCGCTTACCCAGCGCACCGCGGCCTCCCCGCTTACCCAGCGCACCGCGGCCTCCCCGCTTACCCAGCGCACGGCGGCCTCCCCGCTTACCCAGCGCACCGCGGCCTCCCCGCTTACCCAGCGCACCGCGGCCTCCCCGCTTACCCAGCGCACCGCGGCCTCCCCGCTTACCCAGCGCACGGCGGCCTCCCCGCTTACCCAGCGCACCGCGGCCTCCCCGCTTACCCAGCGCACCGCGGCCTCCCCGCTTACCCAGCGCACCGCGGCCTCCCCGCTTACCCAGCGCACGGCGGCCTCCCCGCTTACCCAGCGCACCGCGGCCTCCCCGCTTACCCAGCGCACCGCGGCCTCCCCGCTTACCCAGCGCACCGCGGCCTCCCCGCTTACCCAGCGCACGGCGGCCTCCCCGCTTACCCAGCGCACCGCGGCCTCCCCGCTTACCCAGCGCACCGCGGCCTCCCCGCTTACCCAGCGCACCGCGGCCTCCCCGCTTACCCAGCGCACGGCGGCCTCCCCGCTTACCCAGCGCACCGCGGCCTCCCCGCTTACCCAGCGCACCGCGGCCTCCCCGCTTACCCAGCGCACCGCGGCCTCCCCGCTTACCCAGCGCACGGCGGCCTCCCCGCTTACCCAGCGCACCGCGGCCTCCCCGCTTACCCAGCGCACCGCGGCCTCCCCGCTTACCCAGCGCACCGCGGCCTCCCCGCTTACCCAGCGCACGGCGGCCTCCCCGCTTACCCAGCGCACCGCGGCCTCCCCGCTTACCCAGCGCACCGCGGCCTCCCCGCTTACCCAGCGCACCGCGGCCTCCCCGCTTACCCAGCGCACGGCGGCCTCCCCGCTTACCCAGCGCACCGCGGCCTCCCCGCTTACCCAGCGCACCGCGGCCTCCCCGCTTACCCAGCGCACCGCGGCCTCCCCGCTTACCCAGCGCACGGCGGCCTCCCCGCTTACCCAGCGCACCGCGGCCTCCCCGCTTACCCAGCGCACCGCGGCCTCCCCGCTTACCCAGCGCACCGCGGCCTCCCCGCTTACCCAGCGCACGGCGGCCTCCCCGCTTACCCAGCGCACCGCGGCCTCCCCGCTTACCCAGCGCACCGCGGCCTCCCCGCTTACCCAGCGCACCGCGGCCTCCCCGCTTACCCAGCGCACGGCGGCCTCCCCGCTTACCCAGCGCACCGCGGCCTCCCCGCTTACCCAGCGCACCGCGGCCTCCCCGCTTACCCAGCGCACCGCGGCCTCCCCGCTTACCCAGCGCACGGCGGCCTCCCCGCTTACCCAGCGCACCGCGGCCTCCCCGCTTACCCAGCGCACCGCGGCCTCCCCGCTTACCCAGCGCACCGCGGCCTCCCCGCTTACCCAGCGCACGGCGGCCTCCCCGCTTACCCAGCGCACCGCGGCCTCCCCGCTTACCCAGCGCACCGCGGCCTCCCCGCTTACCCAGCGCACCGCGGCCTCCCCGCTTACCCAGCGCACGGCGGCCTCCCCGCTTACCCAGCGCACCGCGGCCTCCCCGCTTACCCAGCGCACCGCGGCCTCCCCGCTTACCCAGCGCACCGCGGCCTCCCCGCTTACCCAGCGCACGGCGGCCTCCCCGCTTACCCAGCGCACCGCGGCCTCCCCGCTTACCCAGCGCACCGCGGCCTCCCCGCTTACCCAGCGCACCGCGGCCTCCCCGCTTACCCAGCGCACGGCGGCCTCCCCGCTTACCCAGCGCACCGCGGCCTCCCCGCTTACCCAGCGCACCGCGGCCTCCCCGCTTACCCAGCGCACCGCGGCCTCCCCGCTTACCCAGCGCACGGCGGCCTCCCCGCTTACCCAGCGCACCGCGGCCTCCCCGCTTACCCAGCGCACCGCGGCCTCCCCGCTTACCCAGCGCACCGCGGCCTCCCCGCTTACCCAGCGCACGGCGGCCTCCCCGCTTACCCAGCGCACCGCGGCCTCCCCGCTTACCCAGCGCACCGCGGCCTCCCCGCTTACCCAGCGCACCGCGGCCTCCCCGCTTACCCAGCGCACGGCGGCCTCCCCGCTTACCCAGCGCACCGCGGCCTCCCCGCTTACCCAGCGCACCGCGGCCTCCCCGCTTACCCAGCGCACCGCGGCCTCCCCGCTTACCCAGCGCACGGCGGCCTCCCCGCTTACCCAGCGCACCGCGGCCTCCCCGCTTACCCAGCGCACCGCGGCCTCCCCGCTTACCCAGCGCACCGCGGCCTCCCCGCTTACCCAGCGCACGGCGGCCTCCCCGCTTACCCAGCGCACCGCGGCCTCCCCGCTTACCCAGCGCACCGCGGCCTCCCCGCTTACCCAGCGCACCGCGGCCTCCCCGCTTACCCAGCGCACGGCGGCCTCCCCGCTTACCCAGCGCACCGCGGCCTCCCCGCTTACCCAGCGCACCGCGGCCTCCCCGCTTACCCAGCGCACCGCGGCCTCCCCGCTTACCCAGCGCACGGCGGCCTCCCCGCTTACCCAGCGCACCGCGGCCTCCCCGCTTACCCAGCGCACCGCGGCCTCCCCGCTTACCCAGCGCACCGCGGCCTCCCCGCTTACCCAGCGCACGGCGGCCTCCCCGCTTACCCAGCGCACCGCGGCCTCCCCGCTTACCCAGCGCACCGCGGCCTCCTGAGACTCGGCCAAGGAGGCCCAAAGGGTCCCCCCACCCTCGGGAAACTCCCTCCATCGCACCTCCGGCCTGACCAACCCCGGCAAGATTCCTCAGCCCGCCAGGCCACCCTGTGAGGGCAGGGCGGGCCATCTCTTGGGACTGGGCCACCACCACCCATGAGCTTCCGGAGGCCCGGGGGCAGGGCAGGCGCTGGGGTGGCCTGTGGGGCCTGGGCTCTGCCCTGCCTCCTGTGGCTCTTCTGCGTTGTGGTCCTCAGACTAGAGCACCCAGATCACACCCACGGAAACCAGGAGAGAAAGCTCCTGAGACTCGGCCAAGGAGGCCCAAAGGGTCCCCCCACCCTCGGGAAACTCCCTCCATCGCACCTCCGGCCTGACCAACCCCGGCAAGATTCCTCAGCCCGCCAGGCCACCCTGTGAGGGCAGGGCGGGCGGGTGGCGGGGAGGCTGTCATGGTTGCGGTGTTGTTCCCAGGGCCCCGCGTGGGTGGGTCTGCTCCTCGGCCTGAGAACCAGAGGACTGCCCTGCCCGTCCCCTGAAGACAGGGCGTCAAACCAAGGACCCAGCTGGACGCTGGCGGGCAAGGTGGCCCCAGGAAGAGCAGGGTGCTGCCCAGGTGTCTTTCCCAGGATGCCCACGAAGGGAAGGACGACCGGTCCGAGCCCCGTCACCTCACCCCGCCGCCATGCAGCCATCGTCCCGCCGGGGTATTGCCTGTCCACTCTGTGCCAGGCACAGCTAGAGGCAGGCCCACTGGCAGGAGGGGCGCACCGTCCTTGCGATCGGGGTACCCTGTGAGCTCCGGTGTCTGGGTGCCCGCAGACCTCCCTGAGCGCTGACGCCTCCGGCCTGGGGAGCCGAAGCTTCGCGAGGTGGGAACCGAGGCTTGGTTCCAGCCCGGCAGTGAGGCCCAGCCACCCCGCCCTCCGGTCCCTCCCAGGAGCGAGGCCAGGCTCTGAGGCAGGAGGCGGAGGTGGCGGTGCCCATCTCAGGGAGGCAGTGAAACAGGGTCGGGTTCTGGCCCGAAGCGCGTGAGAGGGCAGAGGCGCAGGGGCGGGTGTCGGGCCATGGGCGGCCTACCTGGAGGCTCAGCCTCAGGCCCGGTTCTCCCGGGCAAACACCCAGGATTCTCCCGGTGGACTCCTTTTTCTTTTCTTTTCCTTGTTTTATGAAGTGCTTGTCTTATTAAACACAACTAGCGTTGAATGTTGTAAGTGAAACACAGACATGTCTATTGTGTTTTCCCATGCATGTATGTGAATGCCTGTAAAGTTGTATAATTTCTCATGGATTTATTTTTCATCAGTTTTTAATTCCAGGGATTGATTATTCATGTTCTTTGCCTATTTTTCTGTTGGAGGGCCAAGGAATTTTTCTGAATTGACTTCAATAATGTCAAAGACTTTGAAAAGAAAAATACTAGTATATTCCCTTGGCCTACTACAAGTTTCTACTCTTCTTCTTTAGGACAATCTCTAGAGGATGACTTGAACACACATGTCTGAAATGGAGATGTTTGACAGGTGTGATGTATTTAGCACGCAGCTACTTGAGAGGACCCGCTGTGTACAGATACCCTATAGAAACATTAAACCAGGACGGCAGACCATGTGTTCTCCCAAAGAACACAATGTTTGGCTTGAATTGGCCTTTTATATCCGCACTGGAAGCCTGGTGCATGAAATTAGTGCACACGTATGGTCCCTAGGCCTGGCCTGCGATCAGGGCCATCCTCCACAACTGGCCCCGCCCCCAGCCACCACCCACCCTCGTTTCCCATTAGCCATCAGGTGATCAGTGCCTGGTGGCCGGGGGAAGGGATGAGAGGTCAGCTGTTCCTGCCCCTGCTGTGGGTCACCCTCTGTGTGTGGGGTGACTGGTGGGTGGGGCCTTGGCCGGGTACCACCCGCATCCCCCGCCACCCACCCCTGGTTCCCTGTTCGCCATCAGGCGATTGGAGTCTGCTGGCCAGGGAAAGGTACTGAGAGGTGGTCAGTGTGCCTCATAGTGACTGGTTGAGCAGTCATTCTGCTCGTTCCGCCGTTAGGGTCAATTGCATATTACCCTTTTATTATATAGGATAGAGGCCAGGTGCATGGGTAGGGGCTGGCTGGCCTGCCCTGATTGGGGCCCCGGGTTGGGGTAGGGGTCCCCGCTGGGAGACGGGGCTGGCCAGGGTGAGGGGCCACAGTCATTCTGGTCTCTGGTCATTCTGGTCGTTCCGCCGTTTCCATTGCTTTTATTATGTAGGATTAGAAATGTTCTTTTTGGAAAAATACATTCCCATGTGTAGTCTTTCTCCCTTTTATCTCTCCCCGGCCTCCGACTCCCCTTCACCTCAGGAATAGAGGTCCCTTTTTCTGCTCAGTCAGTTGGTCACTTTCATTGCTGACGGCCACAAACTCAACAACAGCAGCACTCCCCGTCCTTGGTGAGCATCACTCAGTCTGAGCTTCCACTTGGGGTGGCCCCTTCCCTGAACTCCCCAAAACCCAGTCCCATTATTCATGCCTCTTACCTGGTCTTCATATACACATAAGCCCATGTGACTCTCCACTGCCTCCCAACACACACACAAACACACCTCGGCCAGTGGCTTTAGGCCTGGGCAGGGGCCGAGCCGGCAATCGGTGTGAACTACAGAGGAAGTTTTTCTGACCGCTCACTGGCTAAGCTCCCTGTATGCCACAGGTAATATTCTTAGTAACTTGGGTAATAAGAATCCAAGAAAGTGATCTAGGGTTTTTCCACCTCACTCCTGGAGAAAAAAACAAAGGTCCATTGCCTTCCAGCAATGTCATATCCTGCCCTAGCCCTTTTGGCTCAGTGGATACTGCCTAACCTGCCAACCGCAGGGTCTGGGTTCAATTCTGACCAAGCGCATGTACCTAGGTTAAAGGCTCCTCCCTGGCTGGGGCCCAGGTCAGGGCTCATGCAGGAGGCAACCAAACAAAGCGTTCCTCTCACTTTGATGTTTCTCTCTGTCTTTCCCTCTCTCTTCCACATTCTCTAATAATCAATGGAAACATATCCTCAGGTGAGGATAAAAAAAGAAAGAAATGTCATATCCTATGAAAGACACATCTTGAAAATGCCTAAAGAAAGTTGTCATTTTTCATGGTGAAGGGACTGAGTCCGTGTTGATGAAAACACCTTGGTGGCTGCGGTGACTGGCAGTGGCTGCAACAGTGGGGTGATGGGGCTGGCGCCTTAACCTGATCAGCCCGGTCACCTCCCACAAAGGGAGGCCAGACTGCAGCTTAGGCCCGCTCCCTAAGGGGAGCAGGGAGCGGGCTTAAACCCAGAGGCATCAGGCCTGGGCTGGGGGCAGAACCAGTGATGGGGGAAATGAGGGTCACCTGCCCAGGCCTGACACCTCTGGCAGAGGCGTCAGGCCCGGGCAAGGGGCCGATCCTGCGATTGGAGGGTGATGGGGGCTATCCACTGAGGGCTCCCAGTATGTGAGAGGGGGAAGACTAGGCTAAGGGACAACCCCCCCCCCAGTGCATGAATTTTGTGCACCAGGCCCCTAGCCCTAGAGTGGCCCAATGTAGCAGGTGTCCTGTAGGGCCCAGTGCCACAGCCTCCTGGTTCACCCTGGCTGGGCACTCCAGCTGTACACCCTCCTGTTGTTGAGCCTTGATGGCTGGTGGCACATCAGTGGGAGGGATTTACCTCCAGGCTAATTGGCTGCAAGGACTGGCTGCACCATCGTGGGGGATCAGCTGTGTAGGGCCACCCCATGGAGCAGGACTTACTTCAGCAGGGCTCTGGTGCCCACTGCGTCCACCCCTTGAATGTGTAAAGGGGATGGGTAGTGCCTCGACATGGCATGAAACTGTCCACAGGGTCTTCTGGCGCTAGGGCCTCCCAAGAGGTATAGGCCAAGGTTGGCCACCACCTTATGTTCTTCCCAGGGCCACTCAGCATGAGCTACAAAGCAATCTGCAGATGGCTGCTACCGGTGCTGGGCTTGGAGGTGCCCAGGAGAGCCCAAGCCATGAACCAAGGTTGGTGGTCACTAGTGCCAGGCCTGGGCCACTAATCAAGAGGTACTGGGCATGCTGAGGTCAGACAGTTCAAACTTTTAGGAAATTTGAAGCATGAGCCAAGACAGGACATTGATATATATATATCCTATCTAATAAAAAGACAAATAGGGTAATTAACCATACCTCCGATACGCTTCCCCATGGCTAATCAGGACGATATGCAAATTAACTGCCAACAAAGATGGCGGCTAATTTGCATACTGCAGGCAGGGTGGGACAGCGCCATCCCGCCTGCCCCACTGCCACCTGGGCCTGCTATCTGCGACCCGGGTGGCAGGCGGCCCATGTGGGACCCGACCCAGGGCTGGCGGATGGGACCACAGTGATCTGCCACCGGCCACACCCACAAACGTCCCTCCCTTGGGAATCCTGGGTTGGTGGGTGCTAATGCACTGATCTGCCACCGACCATGCCCACAAATGTCCCTCCCTTGGGGATCCCGGGTTGGCGGGTGCTAATGCACCCATCCACCACTGGCCACGCCCACAAACGGCCCTCCCTTGGGGATCCTGGGTTGGCTGGTGTTAATGCACCAATCTGCCACCACCATGCCCACAAACAGCCCTCCCACGGGGATCCGAGGCTGGCGGGTGCTAATGTACCCATCTGCCAACACACACCTGGGCCGCCTTTGCCCTGCGCAAACTATGCAGCTGGGAGAGGGGCGAGGGGCCGCTGGGAGCAGGGCGGGAACTTCCCGGGGTTTGTGTCAGGCAGCCCAGAGTGGAGTGCAAACTATCCCAACCGGTAGCTGCTTGCTCATTCACTTACTCGTTCATTCATTCATTCACTCACTCACTCAGCAAACCCTCTCAATATTAATATATACACACACAGAGAGAGAGAGAGAGAGAGAGAGAGAGAGAGAGAGAGAGAGACCCTGGAAACAGCTTGGGTAGGTCTATAAGTTGGTGGAGTGAGGTCTCAGGGAATCGCCAGGGCAGGTGAACAGTGTGAGCCAGGTTGATGGAAACTCAGATATGGTGCCCACCTGCTGGCTTTGGAAAGGGCTCAGAAAAGGAACCCTGGCCTCTGCCAGCGCCTCTGTCTATGAGAAAGCTGCCCCTCCAGCGCTCACTCTGATGCCAGACAGTTCAGTTCCTCCCCACATGTTCCTGGTGCCTTTTGAGCTGCTGCCCCAGCACTGGAGCTCAGAGGCAATGAGTTCAAATAAGTGCGTGCACTGACCCTGTAAGAGGAACTGCCTGGGACTCCAGTAGCCTCTGTCTCACTGCTGGTTTTTACAGCCAAAAGTTATGGGAACTTCTCTTCCTGGCACTGGAACCCGGGATAGGGAGCCTGGTGTGGGGCCGAGATCCCTTACTCTTCAGGAGGGACGTCTGTATCTGAGATATCCATCCTGATTTTTACACCACACGTGGGTTTGGGACCAGTCTGTTCCTCATCTCTATCACTCCTACCAGGCTCAATGTGGCTTCTTCTGTGTGTCCTTAGTTGTAGGATTTGCATTCAGACAGATTTCAGATGGTTCTGAATGACGATTGTTCTATAGTTTAGTTGTATTTTTGATGTGGTTGTGGGAGGATGCGAGTACCGGCGTTTACCTATGCCACCATCTTGATCGAAAGTCCTGCCCTAGCTGGTGTGGCTCAGTGGATAGTGTCGGCCTGAAGACTAAAGGGTCCCATGTGTGATTCCAGTCAAGGGCACATGCCCAGGTTGTGGGCTCAGTCCCCAGTAGGGGCCACGCAGGAGGCAGCCAATCAATGATTCTCTCTCATCACTGATGTTTCTCTCCCTCCCCCTTCCCCTCTGAAATCGATAAAAACATATTTATTAAAAAAGAAAAGAAACAAGAAAACCCTCTGCCTGTGCCTTCTGCTGGTCCCTCCCCTATGCCCACCCTACAGGCATCCCCAGAGGACAGGCCTTCACCAACTGCAGGGACAACCTGAAACCACCCCCTTAAAGGGGAGGAGGGAACACCCATGAGCCCCTGAATGTCGCCCAGGAGCTATTCAACCCCACTCTGTGTTTATGTAGGTCGACACTCAACCACTGAGCCACCCGGGCCGGGTCACCAGGACGGGCAAAGGTGAGCCTGCAGAGCAGGAAGGGACTAGCCTGGGGGGCCGGGAGTGGGGAGTGGGGGGCAGCCTGGCTCCCCTCCTGTCCCTCTGAGGTCATTCACAAGCCTTTGTTCCTGCCGCATCTCCCTGGCAGAGCCCTAATGCTCTCCTCTCTGCAAGAGCAGCCTTCGCTAGGGCCCGGAGAGCCCCTATTATAACGCGTACCTGGGGGAGGGGGGCGCCGCGAGGAGAGAAGCAGCTGAGGGCCAGCTGGGGCCGCGGGCCAGCCCGCCGCCACCCGCCCAGTCGCACCCTGCATCTCTTCCTGCCAGAATGTACTTCCTTCTCCATCAGCTAATTCTGAAGTCAGCTGTTTATCCCAAGAGCCTTCGTGGCACTCGGGCTGATGGAGCCTGGGAGCCGGCGGCAGGGCCAAAGGGTCATCTCGGTGCGCCCTGCCTCTGGGCAGGTCAGCACTTCAGGCCCCATGAATGGAGGCTCTCGCAGGTCTACGGAGACGCCTGCTCCTGCGCCCCCTGCTGGGCGGGACCGGAAGTTCCTCCTGGCGGCGCCTGAGCTGGTGAGCCTGTTCATTTTCCTCTCCCGGTAGTTTTTGATGACAAAGGAAGAGCTACTTAGAGAGAACCCTCTCCGCTGCCTGAGGATGTGATCCTCGGTCACGGGCATGGGCAGGGTGGGGTCTCGCTCGCCGCAGGCCCTGCAGGCACAGAGGAAGCTCCGCGAGGCCTCCCTGCAGAAGTCTCCGTGCCTGAGTCCCCCCAAGGTGCTGTCCTCACCTGCTTCCCTTCTGGAGCCCTTTCCATTCTGATTCTCCAAACCCAGACCACTTCCCCTCCGCAAAGCTGCCCAGAACATCAGCCAGTGACCTTGCCCCCACGCCCCTCGGACACACCTGCGGCCTGTTTAACCGGCATCACCTGTGTGGCAGGTTGCCCTTGACCTTTCGCTGGCCCCATGCATAGCTGCATCTGTCCCCCAATCGGGATAAATTACTCCCAGTGTCTCTCCTTCGAGGTAGAGACTGTCCTCATAGCCTGAGCGTAGCACCTGGAATGGGGGAACACCCAGAACACCAGGGTCCGGGTTGGCTGGTATGTGGGTGCCTGGGTTGGCATGTTGGTCAGAGGTTTTCCGGTTGGTGGGGTGATAGGGTGGGTGTGGAAGCCCGGGCTTGTGAGTTGATTGGCTGGTCTATGCGTCAGGGGGTTGCTAGGTTGGAGGGTGATGGGAGGATGGGTGAGCCAGCTATGACCTCACGGCCTTCAGCGTCGATCTCCTCACCGCCTGCTCCGAACCAGCCGGGACCCTGTGCACGTTCCTCCTTCACCAGTGGGCTCTCGAAGCTTTGTCAGGAGCAGGGCTGAAACGGCAGGAGGAGGGGCCTTGCCCGAGGCACCCGCACCTGTAGCTCCTGCACTGCCCCGGGCACAGCGCCCGGGGAGTCCAACCCCCAGCACCTTCCTCTGCCGCCCAGTGGGCCTCCTCTGCGCTGTCAGCCCGGAGGCCACCCAGGGAGCCCTCCCGCCCTGGGGCGCTCTGCCTGAGGCTCCGGGGTAGCAACCACTGCGTGTCTGCAGGTCCTTGTTTCTTCTTCTTTTCCTTTTTTTAATGTATTTTTATTGATTTCAGAGAGGAAGGGAGAGGGAGAAAGAGATAGAAACACCAATGATGAGAGAGAATCACCTATCAGCTGCCTCCTGCACGCCCCCTATTGGGGATTGAGCCTGCAACCCCGGCATGTGTCCGGACCAGGAATGGAACCGTGACCTCCTGGTTCATAGGTCAACGCGCAACCACTGAGCCACGCTGGCTGTGCAGTTCTGTGTTTCTTTAAAGTAGGTTGGCAACCTACTATTATAGTTACTAGGTAATCCTTCGTAAGTCATCTTCTATTTTGTTGATACCTTTATACTTAATCTTTCCAGTTAATACTCCTGTATGGTTTCTCTCTCCTGATTGGACAGTGGGGAAATGGGTTGATTGGTGGGTGCGTTGATAGGCTAGTTAGTGAGGTAGTAGGAAGATTGATTAGTGGGCCACTTGGTTGGCAGATTGGCTGGTTTCTGGGTCGGTTGGTAGTTAGGAGGTTAGTGGGTGGGAGGTGTGGCCTGGTGCAGGGTAACGTGTTGTTGGACTGGTCAGTGGGGTGATGGCTTGTCTGGCGGGTTGGTGACTCGGTGGTTGACGGACTGACTGGAGAGCTGGTTGGAGGGCTGGTTGGGAGGCTGGGCATTAGGATGTGGGGTTGGCTTCCCGTCAGAGGGATGGACAGGCTCAGGGAGGCCCCTACAGTGAGTCAGTCCCCACCCGGTGCCTTCAGGGGCCTGGCCCACCCGCCATCCAGAGCCACCAGGACCTTTTAAATTGCATCTTTTAAGAATCAGAAAACCATATTTCAGAAGGAAATTGTTTTGCCCCTCCGTCCAGATGGGCTATTTTTACTTGTCTTTTCTCCCTCATAATCTCAGTAAAGAAAGAAATTGTTTCTAAGCTTTTCCCTGCGTTGAGACCAGTTTCCATCCTTCTTGGGGCCTGGAGGATCTGACAGCGCCCCATCCAGCGCGGGGGGCAGGCACCCGGCTTCCAGCCCAACAGATGGCTCCATTCCAGAGCCCCCCAAGTCCAACGCCAGGCCCTGGGGGCTGCAGGGGGCGGGGAGATGGGGGCTCACAGCTACATAGAGCAGAGCCAGTTGGGGCAAAGCTGTGAGGTGGGAGGTTCCCGTGGTCTCCAGATGCCCTCCCTCCACCCCCGCCGCCCACACCTAGGTAC
>NW_006286818.1:739600-740882 GCF_000327345.1 Myotis davidii
AGGGGTGCGGTGCTGACAGAGGGAGGGCGAAGTTCAAGGACGGACGATGTGGGCACCCCTGTGGCCCAAGCTGTGTAGCCAGCACCTCCAGCCCGCTCCTTCCACTCTCCCCACCCGCGAGTGCCCCGGCCCCTGTGCCCCTCCCCCTGCCTCTCCCACACCCATCCTCCTTTTCCTGGCACATTTCCCACGTAGGGGTCCTCCCGGCCACTGTGATGGGGATGGGGGCAGAGGGGTGCCTGGCTTTGCCCGGAAGGAGGCTGTGAAGTGCAAGGCTGGCTACGGGGATAGGGGGAGGGACTGTGGGAGGCTGCGGGCTGGTGACAAAAAGTAGATCCGGCCAGGCCCGCCCGCGGGGCTCAGGGGTTGAGCGGCGACCTGTGAGCCAGGAGGTCACAGTCTGACTCCCGGTCAGGGCACCGGACCCCGAGACTAGACGGGAACTGGGCGGTGGCGTCAGAGCGCAGGTGGGCCTCGCCGTCCGCTGTGGGAGGGAGAGGGTGGCCCATGGGCGGCGGAAGGAGGGCGCAGGCGGCGCAGACACAGAGAGGAGCCTGAGTGTTCCATAAAGAGACCAGGAGAAGCCTGGGCCGCACACCGCCCCAGGTCGTGGGCCGGCCGCTGGGAACTGCAGTGCTGGCCGTGAACTGCCCTTTCCTGTTCAAAACAATCAAGTTGAAGGGAGAAGAAAAGTAGAGAGCCTGGCTGGTGTGGCTCAGTGGCTGAGCGTTTAATAAAAAAAGTAGGTCCAGGACCAGCAATTGCAAGGCTGTAGCTGAACAAACCCCACCAACTCTCATAGAAGGGCCTGTTGGGGCGCGTGGCAGCGGGGACCCCCTGAGCAAGGGGTCTGCCGCCCTCCCGCTCTGCAGGAAGGCCCCTGGGTCGCTTGGCCCTCTCCATCAGAACTTGCCTCCCTTCCCCGTCCCATTCACCCACAGGTCCCGGGTTCGATTCCCGGTTAAAGCACGTGCCCAGGTTGCAGGCTCGGTCCCCAGGAGGAGGCGTGCAGGAAGCAGCCAGTCAACAATTCTCTCTCATCACTGATGTTTCACTCTCTCCCTCTCCCTTCCTCTCTGAAATCAATTTTTATTTTTATTTTTATTTTTATTTTTTTTAAATATATTTTATTGATTTTTTACAGAGAGGAAGGGAGAAGGATAGAGAGCTAGAAACATCTATGAGAGAGAAACATCGATCAGCTGCCTCATGCACACCCCCTACTGGGGATGTGCCTGCAACCAAGGTACATACCCTTGACTGGAGTTGAACCCAGGACCCC
>NW_006286818.1:740971-741918 GCF_000327345.1 Myotis davidii
CTGCCTCCTGGTCACCTCTCACTGGGGCTGTGCCTGGAACCAAGGTACATGCCCTTGACCGGAATCGAACCCGGGACCTCTCAGTCTGCAGGCCGACGCTCTATCCACTGAGCCACACCGGTTTTGGCTGAAATCAATTTTTAAAAGAAATATTGACTAAATCAATGCTTGACACCAGTGTCTCGACACAGGCTCAGGTGTTTCTGGCACTGGGGCCTGAGATAAAAATCACCCACGGGCTGTCCTGAGTGGGCCGCGGAGTGAGTGCGGGGAAGTCATTCAGCCCCGGTACTTATGGACTCGTCCTCCGAGGCAGGAGGACGGAGCAATTCCCCCAGACGCAGTGCACTCACAGGCGCGCCCTCAACCGCAGCCGCCGGCCTGGGCCAGGGCACAGCAGCCCAAGGGGACCCTGGCATCCGGCACCCCAGTCTGCCAACCAGGGCAGCTCCTCCAGGCAGCAGCGGGTTCCTCGCGAGCCTCACAGGCTCACACACACGTGCATTCGTGTTCCCGCACGCACACCTTAGCGGTGGCTCCTGACAAGGGGCAGCGGTCATGCCGCTCTTCACCTCGCAGGCGCCCTGGCCTGTCCAGAGGAGGGTGTAGCCTTTCATGGCTCAGAACCTTCCCTGAGGATCTGAACTGAGCCGGGACCCTCCCCAGAACACACACGCATATGCACGCGCACACGTGAACATGCATGAACACACATACACGCACACACTCACATGCACATGTGCACACGCATTCACACACACTCGGCCCTTCCTTCTGTTCCAGGGGTTCCTGCCCCTCGGGAGGCTCCCCACACCCCGGGTGAGCCCCGGGATGGGTCCCAGTCGGGGCGCCTCCCACTCCAAGTCCAGCCTCTGAGGCTCCCGGGAGCCTGAGGGCTGGGGGGAGGTGAGGGCTGGGAACGGGGTGGGGGGGTGAGGGCTGGGAGC
>NW_006286818.1:742273-742628 GCF_000327345.1 Myotis davidii
GGGGGAGGGGAGGGCTGGGAGCAGGTGGGAGGGGAGAGCTGGGAGAAGGGGGAGGGGAGGGCTGGGAGCAGGTGGGCAGAGGTGCTGCTGACACACACACCGCTACTGACACCCGCACTGTCCCAGGTCCCGCACCAGCGCCCTCACCTCAGATGCTGAGTGCAGCTCCCTGCACCTTGGCCGCTGCCCGTTGCTCTCCAGCTCACCTCTCAGCAAGGGCCAGTTCCAGGCCCAACGATGGCACTGGCACAGGCCGCGGGCAGCCTGTGACGCCCCCAAGCTGGCCACCATGCCAGCCTGCCAGACCTGGGAGCCAGGCAGAAGCCGGGAGCAGGGAGCAGGGGCTGGTGGGCAG
>NW_006286818.1:762736-762991 GCF_000327345.1 Myotis davidii
AGAGCAGGGAGGAGGTATTGATGCCACGTCTGGCGAAGCGAGAGGGCCACTTGCCCAGGAGTAAGAGCCGCTGGGAAGCAGAGCTGGGCCGCGGTTAGCCGGGGAGTGCCTGCCCCCGTGCTGTGCCGTGAGGAGGGAGCACTGATGCCCTCGCAGCTGCTGCCCCCCGCAGACCAGAGGGGCCGGCAGAGGGCCTGGGTGCCAGGCAGGCAGCGGGCAGAGGCAGGACCTGGGCAGAGCAGCAGCTCCGAGCCC
>NW_006286818.1:763083-774880 GCF_000327345.1 Myotis davidii
CACAGAGACCAGACACTGGGGAGTGAGCACCGCCATGTGGGCTCCCTGCTGCCTGCGGGGTCTCAGGGCCACTGGGTCCTCTCCTGCTGCCTCACCCGCCTGGGCCGGGGGGTGTCTCTCCCACTGGACAGACGACAAAGTCGAGGTTCAGCGTGGGGCCAGGGTCACCCCAGGGGCCAGAGGCAGAGCCAGGAGAGGGTCCTGGCTGGTGTGTCCTGCCGACGCGGGATGCCAGGAGCCCAGGTCCCAGGCCAAGCCCGACCCTCCCCGGGGCACCCGGAAGGTCTAACCAAACCTGCTGGCTGCCGGCGGGGGTGGGGCACAGGGTGGGTGGTCGTCAGCCCAGAAATCCTCACGCTTCTCTGGATTCTTTCTGCCAGGAGATGAGACATGGCCAAAGGCTGACTGGGGAGGCGCGAGCACACACACACACACACACACACACACACACGAACACTCACACACATGTGCGCACACGTGCACGCACACGCGCGCACACACATGTGCGCATGCACACACATATTCACACAGAGACACACGAACACGAACACACATGTGCACGCACGCACGTGCACACACTCACGCACATGCACACGCACATGTGCACGCACACACGCATGCACACACACATATACACACGAACACGGACACACACATGTGTGTGCACATGCGCGCGCACACGCACATATTCACACACACACACACACACACACACACACACACACACACACACACACCAGCACTTGCCCCCAGGCAGGGGCGCCTGTGGGAGTGGCTCCGAGAACAGGAGGGAGCCCTGTCTGCCATTTCTGTGGCTGCAGCGCCACCTTCGGGCTGTACCTGGCGTAGCAGGTGGGGGCTGCCATCTTAACCCTCCAGACCAGGGCCTCGCTCATGCACCGCAAACCCCTCAGCTCCTGCTGCGTGACAGGCCGGCCCTAGGGACCGGGCCTGGCCAGGGACACAGACGCCTGCGCCCAGGCACTGCCTCTGCAGCGGGGGGAACGGGGGAACCAGGCCAACACGCCGGCTGCATGGCTCAGTAGTTGTGGGCTTGATCCCCAGTAGGGGGTGTGCAGGAGGCAGCCGATCCATGATTCAAAACAATAAAAATACATTTTAAAAAATAATAAACAAGGCCAACCCCGTGTAGCAGTGTGCTAGCAGGGGGAGCGCCCAGGAGAGGGGGGGCGGTCTTAGACAGATGGGTGAGCCGTGGCTGCACCAGGGCGGTGACATTGGGTCAAGCCTGGAAGGAGAGGACACTCCAGAGGGAGCAGGGGCCCAGGCAGAGCCTGTGTGTCTGAGAAGGGGGAAGTGGGGGCACAGTGAGACTGATGGAGGCCTGAGGGCAGGAGGATGTGGGCGGGTCCTGCCGGACGGAGGGCTCCCTTACAGGTCCTGAGCAGAGCAACGGCTTAACCCGGCTTCCATTCCAAAGGGGACTCTCTGGCCCCGTGGGGTGCTCAGTGGTAGAGCGTCGGCCCACGGACTTAAGGGTCTCGGGTTCAATTCCGGTCGGGGGCAGGTACCTGGGTTGCAGACTCGATCCCTGGCTCTGATCAGGGCACATGCGGTAGGCAACCAGCCAGTGTGTCTCTCTCACATCGATGTTTCTCTCTCACCCCCTCCCTTCCTCTCGCTCTAAAAATCAGTGGGAAAATGTCCTTGGATGAGGATTAACAACAAATGAAGGGCCTCTGCACCGTGTTGAAGTGGACTGTGGGTCAACGGAGGCAGAGGCACTGCTTAGGAGGCCACTGCCACCGCCAAGCATGGGCCGGGGGGACTCAGTCCAGGGAGCTGAGGCCACGGGCAGGGAGAAGGGCAGGACTCGCAGCATCTGAGAGGAAGAGAAGCGTTGAGCTGCCCCCACAGCTTCGGCCTGAGGTACAGAAGGAAGGCGGGGCCCAGCCAGTGTGCTCGGGGGGTTGAGCACTGACTCATGACCCAGGAAGTTCGATTCCTGGTCAGAGCACATGCCCAGGTTGGGGGCTCGATCCCCAGTCGGGGGTGTGCAGGAAGCAGCGGATCAATGCTTCTCTCTTATCATTGATGTTTCTATCTCTCTCCCTCTCCCTTCTTCTCTGAAATAAATTTTTAAAGTATTTAAATACCCATCAGAAAGAATATATGCACCCCTATGTTCATAGCAGCACAGCTGAGATCTGGAAACAGCCAAAGGGACCATCAGCAGATGAATGCATTAAGAAGCTGTGGTACATCTACACCATCTACACGATGGAATACTATGCCGCTGTAAAAGAAGGATCTACTACCATTTGCAGCAGCATGGAGGGGCCTGGAGAGCATTGTGCTGAGGGAAATAAGCCAGTCAGAGGCAAGTATCCCATGATCTCACTCACATGTGGACTCTAATGAACCCAATAAACTGATGACCAAGAACAGACCCAGAGCCAGGGAAAAGTAAATAAATAAAATATGCATAAAAACTTTAAAATGAAATATTAATAATAATAATAATTTAATAAAATAAATTAAAAAGGAGGAGGGTGGCGCCATTACTGAGCGGTGGGACCTTTGGCTGGACTCACAGGGTCAGAGGTGCCTGTTAGGCCCCCAGAGGGAAGCTGGGTACATGAGTCTGAAGCTGGGGGGCGGGGGGGGCCTCCCTGGGTCCACTGGCACCCGGGCATGGTCAGCGCGAGAGTGAAATTTCACGCCATGGGACTGCATGACTCCCAGGAGGGTGGGGAGGAAGGGGAGGGGAGCAAGGACCCAGCCCCCACCCACGGCTTCCTAAGGTCGGACGCTGCTGTGCGGCCTCAGGAGAGCCCAGAGGCAGCGAGGGCCAGGGGCTGGGCACCCGGTGACCGGTGACCGGTGACCGGGAGCTCAATCAGGAAAAGGGGAGGGAGAGCCGCCAGGTCAAAGGTGCTGGTTCTCCGGGGTCCCGTTGTTGTTAACCCTCACAGGCCATTTCTTCCATTGAGGTTTAGAGAGAGTGGAAGGGAGGGGGAGAGGCAGAGAGAGAGAGAGAGAGAGAGAGAGAGAGACATCGATGTGAGAGACACATCGATTGGTTGCCTCCCAAGGCACCGGAACCAGGGCTGGGGAGGAGCCTGCGTCTCAGGTATGTGCCCTTGACTGGAATCGAGCCCAGGACCCTTCCCTCCACGGGCTGATGCTCTAACCATGGAGCACCCAGTTAGGGCTGAGAAAGGACCACTGGGTTCAACAACGCAGAGGGCGCCATGACCTGAGAGGGCCCAGTTTGTTGGCAGGGTGGTGGCAAACCTGGAAGCAGTCAGAGCCAGCCAGAAGGAAAGGGGAGCGATGAGGAGGAGAGGCCATTCTGCGGCTTCTGTTGTCACGGAGGGGAGGTGGGGAGGTGGCTGGAGGGGGATGCGGTCAAGAAAAGTTGGGTTTTTAAGGTGGTCAAATAGTAAACTGACAGGAAGCAGTTCTTTCCCGGGGCCTGGGGCCTGAAGACCCGGCGCCTCCCCCCCAGGAGACCCAGCCCTTTCAGAAACAGACCTCGAGGGGTTAAGGTTGAAGCAGCACCGGGCAAGGCGGAGCCGGCCCCTGCTGCTAACAAACTCGCTTCCTTTTTTGTTTGTTTGTTGGTGGTGCTAACAAGCCTGCTGCAGAGGCCGGGGGCCCTCCTGCGGCAGCCAGGCCTGTGGGGACAGGCACAGGGAGGGGCGGGTGCCTCAGCCAGTCCTGCCCTGAGAGGAGGGGTGCCACAGCCTCAGGTGCCTTCTTCCTCACTCCGCCCAGCCTCACACCTGCTGCCCTCATTTCTGCCTGAGCTCCCTCTCCTCCACCCCTCGGCCTCCTGCTCAGCTGCCCTGGTTGTCCTCTTCGACCAGCCCCTCCATACTGTCTCAGACCCTAATCACTCACCACACATTCTGAGTTGCAGAGTCAGACGAACACAGCCGGCCTCCGAGAGAGAGGGAGAGAGGGGGAGAGAGAGAGAGAGAGAGAGAGAGAGAGAGAGAGAGAGAGAGAGACTGGGGATCAAGCCTGCAACCCGGGCATGTGCCCTGGAGGGAGAGAGAAACATGGATCGGCTGCCTCCTGCACCTCCCTCACTGGGGATGGAGCCTGCAACCCGGGCCTGTGCCCTGACCAGGAATCGAACCGTGACCTCCTAGTTCACATAGGTATACTCAACCACTGAGCCACACTGGCCAGGCTAACTCGTTTTTAATTCAATGTTTTCTTTATTGCAACTTGAAAAATTTTTTTAATGAAGTCTCAAACTAAAAATGTATCCATTGCACAGTATCCGTGCCCTGTGTGTCGTTTAGTTTCAGTTCGTTTCCTGTAACGGTGGCAGTGACTTCCCAAAGGCCTGGCTGTGGCTGCCCGGCCGAGAGCTGCGCTGCACCGGGCATCTGTGTGGGCACCGCAGGGCCCTCAGACGTGTTTGAATTATTTGAGGCAGACCTTTGAGGAGAGAGGACATGGCATCTAAGCCTCAGGCAGAAGAGCAAGCATTTGAAATTTGACAATTTAAAAAGACACACAGCCACACTTCATGACCCCTCTAAGCAATGTCCAGGCTCCTGAAAGTTACAAAAACTGCCCGTGAGCATGGCAGCGGTGGCTCAGTGGCTGAAGGGTCCCTGGTTTGATTCTCCGTCAAGGGCACATGCCTGGGTTTGGCTTGAGTAGGGGGCCTGCAGGAGGCAGCCGATCCGTGTTTCTCATCACTGATGTCTCTCTCTCCCTCCCCTTTCTCTGAAATCAGCAGAAATATATTTTTAAAAAAATGACAGTGTAGTACTCGCTTCAGCAGCACATACACTAAAAATGAGAAAAAAAATCCGGCCTCCAGCCTGCCAGGGTCGCCTCCAGCAATCGGCCCTTCCCTGTGTCCAAGATGCTCCTCCTCTGTGGCCGGCGTGCGCGCCTGCACCCCTTCCTGCTTCCCTCCCGCCTCCTGAGGCCCTCACCGCCAGTGGGACGCTTCCTCGTCCTCCAGGGTCAGCTCAGGGCTCCCTCCTCAGACCAGCTGGTGGGCCAGCCAGGCGGCTGCATCTCCATCCCCTCCCACAGCAGTCCCTCAGGCCTACAGCTCCCTCTCAGCCCAGACCCTGGTGTCTCTCCCAGGACCCCCTCTCCCGAGCCCCCTCTCCCAGGGCCCCATCTCTGAGGGCCTCCCTCTCCCAGGGCCCCCTCTCCCAGGACCCCCTCTCCCAGGGCCCCATCTCCCAGGACCCCCTCTCCCAGGGCCCCATCTCCAAGGACCCCCTCTCCCAGGACCCCCTCTCCCGGGGCTCCCTTCTCCCAGGGCTCCCTTCTCCCAGGGCCCCCATAGCCCGAGGCTCCCTTCTCCCAGGGCCCCCATCTCCCGGGGCCCCTCGTCTCTCAGGGCTCCCTTCTCCCAGGGCCCCCTCTCCCAGGGCCCCATCTCCCAGGACCCCCTCTCCCAGGGCTCCCTCTCCCAGGACCCCCTTTCCCAGGGCCCCATCTCCCAGGTCCCCCTCTCTCAGGGCCCCCCATCTCCCGGGGCCCCCTTCTCCCTGGGCCCCCTCTCCTGGGGTTCCTTGAACCTGCCCCTTGCTCCCTCCACCCTTGCACCGTGAGGAGGTCCCTAACCTACAGGTCTATCAGTGGCCTGAGGCGCCAGTCCCCTCCCTGCCACAGGCCCCATCCTCCACCCACTTGCCCACCCCACACCTTTCTCAGGCCTGGTGACAGAGCCTTCCACCAGCTGTGCCCAGAAAACCGCTGTGCCCCCTCCACTGGTTGCCAGTCATATAGCTGAGGATGCGAGACACTTTAATGCCAGCTGAGCGGCCAGCACTGCCCCAGGCCTCCCAGCCCAGCCCACGCCGCCTGCGGGGACCCATGCAATTGATATTGTGACACTTACTTTTACTTCTGAGAAAACTGACCATGTGAGCTCGCCCCTGCAGGAGGGGGTGCAATTTCATTCTGCTGAATTGGGGGAGTCAATATTTTTTACATTTTTTACTGCTACTCAGAGTAAAATATGCAATTTACAAGGCAACTCAGAACAATACAGGCACATCCCAATTCTCACAGAGCGCCCTCTTGCCACAGCCGACGTGCTCTCCTATTTTCAGTTCTGTTCTATCCTGCACCGTCACCACCTGTGTTATTTTTTAAATCAGGGTCACAACCTAGTAGATTGACTTGTACCGTGAAAACCTGGGGAAGTGGCCAAGGGGATGCGTGGGCCTGCCTTCCCGGGCCCTGAAGAAGGGGCATCTCTCTGGGGGCCGATAAGGACCGTTTCACCCAGAGGCCGGTGATGAGCAGGGCGAGGCCTCCTGACTCCTCTTCTCTGAGGCAAGGCCTGCCTGCCTTCCTCTCTGCCCTCCTGCCGTCAGAATGTGCGTACCAAGCACCTGCCCTTTGCCAGGCACAGTGCCAGGTGCGTGGATGGAAAGCTAAGGGAGACTGCGGAACAGCCCCTCTGATGGAACAGACGCCCACAGGCTTAAAGGTTAAGCCAATGGGCTAAGAAGAGACATCCAGGTGTGAGGGGCCAGCTCTTCCCCACCTGCTGTTCTTTCCAGGTGATAGCCCCCCACGTTACCCTGCCCGCTCACTCTCCACCTCAGGGCCAACGGACGGGCACGTCTGACTGAGATTTTGGAAGGAAACCTCATGTGTGAGCCCAACATTTCCTCTTCCCTTTCTCCTCAAATCCGACGGCCTTTGCAGGAGCATCCCTCCCTCTGTCCTTTGTGCTGAAAGTTTACAAAGCCCTGCCCAGTGCTGCCCCGGGCAAGGTGGATAAATGACTGCATTCTGGAATGTAGTGTTATATGAAGCTCGCATACAAAGTTGCAATATCTTGGGGGATGGGGAGTAAGATCAATGTTGTGTAAGGACACAAACTTGCAATGAGAAGTAAGTAAGCCATAAAGATAACGCACAACGTAATGAATATAGACAGCAGTATTGTCTATAGTTATGTAATGTGACAAACATCGCTGCAACAGCAATCATATTGCAATATATAGAGGCATCAAAGTAACACACTGTGCACCTTACATTTACACCATGTGACATGTAAAAGATATTAAACTTTTCTAAAAACTCACCATCTCCAACAACAGCTCTTCCACACCACAGTAGTTCTGCCTGACAGCCTGTCTTCGTCGTCACTGTTCCGGGATTTAGGCAAGGAAGGGGTCCTGTTAGAGGGCCTCCTTGCCCACCCCAGCATCTCCCAGGAGTGAACCTCGGCCTTCCCAATGCATGTTGCCATCCTGGCTTCCCTCTCTCCCTCTCTACCCCTCCCAGCAGTGTTTTGCTTTATGAAAACCCAGGAACCAAGTTGGCAAAGACACCACCTCCACAAAGGGCAGACATGGGGAGAAAGTCCTTTGAAGAAGTGCCTTTAGTGAGAGGGGAGCAAGAGACTGACACTCACATCCCAAGAAAATTCCGGTCCTTAACAGAAGCATGAAATATTCAAATGATGAAAAGCAAGACTACAACCAAGACTACTTTACCCAGCAAGGCTATCATTCAAAATTAAAGAAGAGATAAAGAGCTTCCCAGACAAGAAAAAGTTAAGGCAGTTCATCACCATCAAACCAGTACTACCAGAAAATGTTAAAGAAAGTTCTTTAAGAAATAAAGGAATAAAAATGGTCTTAGTGATAAATGACTTTCTCCATAGGCGAGATTATTCGTGAGTTGCCTCTGGAACACCTATATTTCATCTCCTCAGATCACAATATTTAAGAAGCTGGCTAGAGAGGGGACTTAGTCTATGGCCTTAGAACACTTCCTTTGCGTGAGAAAAATTGTGCTATTAAAGGAATCAAAGTAGACTAGTAAGGATCAGACCTGAGACACATTAACCAGTAAAATAAATGGTCTTTTTAATACATATCTAAGAATTTTGCCTGTTTGAGAGAACTTTGTCAGTGGTGAGTCAATTTTTCCTAAGTTCTATTTAATGCCAACATGGTTATGGTAAATAAAATGACTAAAATATTTTATCTTATCTTGTTCAATTTACTCAAATTTATTTGGCCATCACTTAAACATGCTTATTTCTTGACTATAGGCCCAGTGCACAAAATTCATCCACAGGTGGGTCCCTAGGCCTGGCCGGCAATCAGGCTGATCAGGGCCAGGCCAATCAGGTGCTTCCTTGCCTCTGCCCCTCCCCCCGCCTCCTTTTCTTACCACCACACTGCCACTGTGTCTGATGCCCACCGCCAGGCAGCCCCAGTTCCCCGTCCCAGCCCGGGGGCCAGGGAGAAGGACCACAGGAGTTTGGTCAGCCAGGGGAGGTTGGCTGCGGAAGCATGCTGACCACCAGGGGCCAGCTCCTGCATTGAGTGTCTGCCCCCTGGTGGTCAGTTCATGTCATAGCAACTGGTCGTTCTGGTCATTTAGGCATATATCCTATCTAATAATAGACAAATATGGTAATTGACCGTACCTTTGCTATGCCTCCCATAGGCAGATCAGCATGATATGCAAATTAACTGCCAACAAAGATGGTGGCTAATTTGCATACTGCAGGCAGGGCAGGCCAGCACAAGCCGCCATCTGGGCCCCAGTGTGCTGCCTAAGCCCTGCTGCCAGCTGGGACCCCCATGTGTGGCCCTGAGCAGGTGGGACCCCCGTGTGCGGCTCTGGGCGGCGGGACCCCTATGTGCGGCCATGGGTGGGCTGGACCCCCGTGTGCGGCCCTGGGCAGCGGGACTTGGGGGCACAATCGGCCCAAGGAAGCCCTATTCTTGCACCCCAACCCCCTGATTGGCCCTGCCCTGTGCACCAACAGGGGCAGCACTCCAACCCCAGGATCAGCCCTGCCCTGTGCGTGACTGGGGGCGGCACCCCAACCCCCCGATAGGCCCTGCCGTGTGCTTGACCCAGGGAGGCGGGGCAGGCACCTAGGGATCGGTCCTGCCCTCTGCCACCCGGGGAGCGGGTCTAAGCCAGCAGGTGGTTATCTTCCGAGGGGTCCCAGACTGTGAGAGGGCACAAGTGGGGCTGAGGAACCGCCCCCCCACCGCCAGTGCACAAATTTTTGTGCACCAGGCCTCTAGTATATATAGAATCATCCAATCCAGTCACACTCTTTTAAACACTATTTGTATGACCTCAACTCCCAAACATACATCTCCAACCTTGACCTTTCTCCTGAACTTCAAACTCATCTATACAGACACCTACTCAGCATCTCTTCTTGAGTGACTAAGTAGACATTCCAAACTCAATACATCTCCCCAAATCTGTTCTACCATTAGCCATGCCCAAATCTGTTGATAGAATATTATCCTCCTAGTGTCTGAGGCAAAAACAAGGAGTCATCTTTGTCTATTCTTTTTCTTTTACATCCACTTTTTTTAAAACCAGATTTTTGATTTGTTTGTTTTTATATTTTTTTTATTGATTTCAGAGAAGAAGGAAGGAGAGATAGAAACATCAATGATGAGACAGAATCATTGATCGGCTGCCTCCTGCATGTCCCCCATCGGGAATCGAGCCCACAACCCAGGCATGTGCCTTAACCAGAATCCAACCCAGGACCCTTCAGTCTGTGGGCCAACACTCTATCCACTGAGCCAAACCAGCCAGGGCTACATCCACTTTCAACCAATCCAATCCTGTTGGTTCCACCTCCAAAATATATCCAGAATTGCCCAGCCAATTTGGCTCAGTGGTTGAGCATCAACCCATGAACTAGGAGGTCAGTATGATTCCCAATCAGGGCACATGCCCAGTATATTTATATATATATCCAGAATCGGACCACTTTCATCACTACTGTTGCTATCTCCTGGGTCCAAGCTTCCATAATCACTGGAAAAATATCTTTGGGTGAGGATTAACAAAATAATTATTAATTAATTAAAAGCTTGCATAAGACTTTTAATGTGGCACCTAAACCCCTAAAGAAAGATTGAGTTGATGCATGAAGACCATTGCAGTTCTAGAAAAACGAACCTGGCAGTACTATGCACAATCTGTGACATGAAATTCTAGACCTAGATCCTGCTATCTATGGACTAACAAAGTGACTTTCTTTCTTTTTTTTTTTTTTAGTATATTTTTATTGATTTCAGAGAGGATGGGAGAGGGAGAGGGAGATAGAAACATCAATGATGAGAGAGAATCAATAATGGACTGCCTCCTGCACACACACACACACACACGCAGGAATTGAGCCCCCAACCCAGGTATGTGCCCTGACTGGGAATGGAACTGTGACCTCCTGGTTCCGAAGTTGACGCTCAACCACTGAGCCACACCAGCTGGGCCAAGTTGACTTTCAAAATAACCAATTTTTAGGAGAAACTCACAACAACTTATGTTCTCTAAGCTATTGAGCTTGTTTTCTAAAGTTCTGATTTGCAAAGTCCTGGAGGGAAAATGGTCTTCCAGAGACTTCTGGCTAGAGCTCTCCCAGCCCTCACAGTAAAGAACAGAGGCGGGGAGGAAGGACAGGAATTATTTATTAATCACAAAAATAATGGACTTGAAATTGCAGGCCTGCACTCCCCCAACAAACCAGCAGCTGAGCGATATGTACCAAAGGCTTCTTAGGACAAAACACTGAGTCATCGCTCAGAGGAGCAGGAAGCTAAACGCAGAATCCAAACTTTGCCAGGAAGACCACATTGAGTCTGAAACCAGAAATAGACGAGAAAAGTCAGAAAGAAAATGAACAAAAACACAAAGAGCACACACTTGAGATGTTATGATGTATAATTATAAGTAAAAAAGGGATATTAAGAAGTCAAAACTAGCCCTGGCCGGTGTTGCTCAGTGGATAGAACGTCGGCCTGTGGACTGAAGGGTCCTGGATTCGGTTCCCGGTCAGGGCACATGCCCGGGTTGCAGGCTCGATCCCTAGTGGGGGGCGTGCAGGAGGCAGCGGATCAATGTTTCTCTCTCTCATCGTTGATGTTTCTATCTCTCCCTCCCTCTCCCTTCCTGTCTGAAATCAATAAAAACATTTTTTAAATATAGTTATTGTTTTAAAAAAAGTCAAAAATAGAGAAGTTGGGGAAGAACATGGCGCTAAGAACAAATTACAAACCTAAGCAAAGAAAGATTACTTTGGTGTCCATATGTCGGAGTCTTGAACTGACAAGCTGTTTTCCTACCGAAGAGAGAAACAGGCTAGCAGTGCCTGCACCATGTGAACCTCCTGTCCTGAGAGTCACTCCACTGATAGGAAACCAGAAGTGAGAACAGCATCAGCAAAAAGTGGAAGAGCCTCTGCTTTGGCTATTTGGCTACTTGTAGGTAATTCATAAATGCAAATAAGAAATACAGCAACTCTCAGCCCTAGCCGGTATGGCTCAATGGATAGAGCATTGGCCTGTGCACTGAAGGGTCCCGGGTTTGATACCGGTCACACCATGTACCTGGTTGCAGGCTCGATCCCCTGTGGGGCTGTGCAGGAAGCAGCTGATCAATGATGTTCCTCTCTCATCGATGTTTCTATCTCTCTATCCCTCTCCCTTCCTCTCTCTCTAAAAATCAATAAAACATTTTTTTAAAGTTTTTTAAAAAGAAATACAGCAACTATCAGAGGTACCATGGATAGCAGAACACACTGGATTTCATAATTCTTACACAATTAGCTATAGATGAGGACCGATCAGTGTGAGTGGAAGGACGGAGGCACAGCACAGGCAGATGTGCATGAACAGTGAGATGACGTGTGTGACAAAACGTCTGTCACGTGAAGCGATCACCTTGAGAAGGGCAATGGCTGCGTCAGGAGCTGGCGGCCTCGGAGGACTTTGCCCGGAAGAACAGGGGAATAGATGCGCTGACGATTCCTCTCTCAGAGCTGCGGTGCGGCCGGCCC
>NW_006286818.1:774923-777055 GCF_000327345.1 Myotis davidii
CCCCCCCCCCCCCCCCCCGCACCTGGAAACCAGTGGGCAGGGGAGCGCGTGGGGTACGCTCCAGGCCCTGGACACAGAGCCGGCGGAGGGCGGCGTGGGGTCCAGAGGTGCAAACGTCCGAGAGCCAGAAACTTCAGGCGTTTCTTCTTTAAGTAAAACACTTGCTGTATTCGGACACTTTTTGTCAGGTTAAGACTGTCCCCGGCTAGTCCCAGCTAACATCTCTTCTTTCCGCATTTCCTGAGGTGACTGTGGCTTCCTCCTTTCCTCTGTGAGGGGGTTGATGGGAATGGGGATGCTTCCCGAGGCGGAGCCATCTCTGGGTTGATAGGTTAAATAGTGCTGGGTATCCCTGTGTTTTTGTATACAAATAGTGGTTTATTTTGCTGATATTTTCTTTAGAGCTTTTGAATATCCATCTTTCAAAGTCACAATTTTTTTCTTGAGCTATCTTTGACTGTCAAGACTTCATTTTTATTTACTGAAACAAGTTATATAAATAGAAATTGTAAATTTCCCGAAGACTTGGTAAAATGTGCTTATAAAGCCCTGAACGTGCGTGGCCAGTGTTGTTCAGTTGGCTGAAGCATTGTCCTGCACACCAAAGGCGGTGGGTCAATTCCCATCAGGGCACATGCCCAGGTTCCGGTCACTGGCTGGGGCCCATGCAGGAGGCAACCAATTAATGCTTCTCTCTCCCCCCCACCCCCAACTCCTCCCTCCCTTCTACTCTCTAAAAATCAATGGGAAAATATTCTCCAGTGAGGATAGAAAATAAAATAAAATGATCAAAACAAATAGCCCCCTGAACATAATGCATTATTTCAGAAGTAGGTTCCTTTTAAATTAAGCTGATTCAATTTGTCTTTAATGACTACTCCATCATTAGGGTTTTATCACTCTTTGTGAATCAATTTTGTTAAATTGTCGTTTCCTTTTTTCTTTTTTTTTAAAGTCCTCTTCTCTCTAAACCCAGCCACACACTTGGAGTGGTTTCCCTGCCTCCTCAAACCAATGGACTACGACCAGTAGGTGCTCCGAATTCCCTCCAAATGTCCTCTCGCCTCTGCAGCAGCCCTGCGTGGCCCCAGACAAGTGACACTTTGTCCAGACTCCACCCCCCAGGGCCTCCCAAAGCCCTTCCCACCCAGCTGGCCTCGGGGCTTGCAGGCACCGGCTCCACCCGTGTGCCCCACCTGTCTAACCGTCACCCGTGTGTTCAGGTTCAGGATCTGGAAGAGGGCCGCACGCAAATGAAAGAGAAGAGACAAGAAATAATAATTTGGAAATATTGGGGGGCCAGGCGGGCAGGTCCAACTCAAGGGAAGGACTTCCACTGGTGCTCAGGCCTCCCCAACCTTTTAGCGGTTTGGGATCCACCCAGAGCCAGTAGGCCCGCAATTCCAGGAACAGGCAGACGAGCCCATCAGCAAGGATTTACATGATAATAAATGGGGAAGTTGCTTCAGCTGCCATCGTCTGGACTAACAGTGGGTGCACAGCCCTGACCTTTGCCAGGGCTTCAAGGGTCCCCAGCCTTCCGGGCTCCTGTCCACACCCCTCTGGTAGAGAAGACAATGGATGACTTCCCACACACCCACTTGGTTTACGTCGTCATTCCTTTATATCGAGGAGGGCGGGTACTTAGTCCCTCCAGGATAGAGCGTGGCTTTCGGAACCACACTCCTGGCTTCTGTTTCCAGTTCACTCTCCTGACAAGCTGAGGGCCAGGTAAACTGTTATGGGTTAGCTCAGTGAGATAGACCACTGACTCAGAATTAAAATTTTAGAGCCTTTATTAAGCTGGCCAGCTGACTGTAGCCGTGCCCCTCCCGTAGGAGCATCACAGCTTGCAGTGCTGACCAAGAGTACAGCAAGACCTTTTATCTGCAACACTACAAAGTGTTTTTTTAAAAAAGAAAAAACAAACGGCAAAGCGGTTCATTAGCCGTTCCTGGTACTGGCAGGGTAAAAAGTTTACATAAAATTTATGAGCAGGGTCACACCTGGCTGGGTTCAATCATAACACATTGCTTTTCTAGAGAGATAATTAGCAATTTTTCTTTCCCATGGTCCCTCCCCCTCAGTCTACTTAGTAATTCTTTTTTGTCAGGCCCCTGCCCCTAGCCCAT
>NW_006286818.1:780485-781036 GCF_000327345.1 Myotis davidii
GGGCTGGCTTTCTGCAAAATGCACATTGTTTTTCCCAAGCCGGGGTCGGACTCCTTTCCTCCCGCGAGGCTTTTCTTGGCCCTTGTTGTTTCTCTGGCCTCTTGGGCCTTTTTTTTTCATTTAGGGCCAGGAGGACCTTGGCCATCCGGGTGTTTAAACCTGCCGCCGGGTCCTCCCGATTGTTGAAAACCTTCTGGGCCACCTCAACCAACTCGGAGGTTGATTTCCCCTCAAAGCCTTCTAACATCTGTAATTTTTTAATATCTGGGGTCGACTGGGAAACAAATGCAACATTGACAGCCCTCCGATGTTCCGGGGCATCAGGGTTAGGCCCCTGGACTGTCTCTGTCACCTTTGAGAGGTTTGTGGGTCTCTGAGCAGCAGCTCGGTTGCCCCCCAATAGAGTCTGGCGACACCGATCGAGAGCCTCCTTTCCCCTCTCACTATTGGGGTTTCAGTTGGGTTGCCTGGAGGGAAACACAGCCTTTAATCTGTCTTTAAATGGTAAGAAGAAATTTACAATGTGTCTATAATTAAATAGTTATAGCTGT
>NW_006286818.1:783732-785282 GCF_000327345.1 Myotis davidii
CCCCCATGTCAGACCCTGGCCCGTCGTTCCAAAATACTGCCAAAGGGAACGGGCAGAACGCTCCTGTTCCGTGCCACCCTACATCCGCTGCAGGGGACCGAGGACTCACAGGCAACACAGCCACACGGAGGCTCCACTGAAAAGACAACCCATCCAGGCAGCTTTCGTAGATCGCAGGCTTGCTACTCTTTCTGGGGCTGTAGGAAGGCTAGTACTAGTCACTGGCTTCTGGCTTAACTGCTGTAGTCTGCAAGTCAAAGGCCCAAGTCCTGTATTGCTTGTTGTAAAACATTCATTTTTTACTGGGCAGCAGCAGGGCAGCTCTAATGTCAGGTAAATTTCTGCTGTTCTCTACTTTCTTGCTGCTACTGCTGCTGCTTTTTTTTCAGGGCCACTGCAGGCACCTCGGGCATCCAGCCCCCCTTCTTTGATCATTCATTCCCCAATCTAGTCTGGAGCTGGGGAATAGCATCTTGATCCGCCTTGCATTCCCAGAGGGCTGCCTGTCTGGCCCCAGATCTAGAGGGCCAGCCTGCCGTAGTGGCAACATAGGAACTGCAGGACTGGCGGGCGTAAAAAGTAATTAATTATAGCAGATTGTATTGTTCAAAACTGGCCACATTAATATACATCCTCTCCCATATCTCATGAACAGAGGATACTTGAAACTGCCTTTATAACTGTAACAAACATAATAAGGCAGAAATGATGCTGATTTTAAAGGCAAAATGACTTCTAACTGCTTTCTCACTTTCTTGGGACATGTGCCTTAGGAGCCAGGAACCACCATGTAACAAACCAGATCCAGTGCCTGGGGACCATAGCGGGGCTAATTAGTTCTTCCTGCTCTCCCTGAGGGACTGGGGGAGCCTTTCCCTTCTTGGGCCCGGCCTAAAAATTGTCTGTCTCTGTCCCAATTTTCCCCTCGGGAGGCAAGCCCTCATCTACCGGGGTTTTTTGGACAATACGTCAACCCAAACTTGAATATAAGGAATTTGATCAGGGTGCCCTGGGCGGCCGTATATGACATAATGGACCTGGTAGGCAGTGGTCAGATCAAAAGACCCTGCATCCAGCCAACCCTCCTGGAAAGTGGGCCACCCCCGTTTACAGAATCGCTGTAAATCAAAAGCATTAACATTATAACCTTTAAATCTACCCTAGAACTTCAGTTTAATACAGTAAATTTACAACCTAGGTTAGAGCAACTGATAGAAATCTTTATTAGCTAAATGGGCTGATTCCCCTTTAATAGTGAGCAAAAGGCTCTGAGAAAAAAATAATTCTTGCAGCTGCGAGAGCCTTTTGAAAGACCATTAAGGGGCCAGCCCAAACGTTCAGCCAAGCGTATCAATAGAAAATAGAATAAATCAAAGTAGCTTTTACTTCACACAGACCAGTAAAGATTTACACTTTCTGAGTAGCCTAGCCCAGGCTGGAGCTGTATCCAGTCCCCCTTCTCTGTAGTCATTTGGCTAGTCCCACACAAACTTTGTCCCAACCCCATGATGATTGGGGGCGAGAGACAGACAAGGGAGGGGGTGACCTGT
>NW_006286818.1:785682-788333 GCF_000327345.1 Myotis davidii
CGCTCGGTTTCCGAATTGAAAGCTTTGGGTGGATGGAGGCCTCCTTGGTTCCCCACAGGGATGTGGTGTATCTCGCTGCGTGCCCGGCGACAAGTGGGGGAGAGCCTCCTGCCCTAAACAAGGGGTCCCTCTCACCCCTGCCGGGGGAGAGCCTCCTGCCTTAAATAGGGGGTCCCTCTCACCCCTGCCGGGGGGAGAGACTCCTGCCCTAAATAAGGGGCCCCTCTCACCCCTGCCGGGGATCTCGCTGCGGGCCTCCAAATGTTATGGGTTAGCTCAGCGAGATAGACCACTGACTCAGAACTTAAATTTTAAGAGCCTTTATTAAGCTGGCCAGCTGACTTCAGCCGCATCCCTCCCGTAGGAGCATCACAGCTTGCAGTGCTGACCAAGAGTACAGCAAGACCTTTTATCTGCAACACTACAAAGTATTTTTTAAAAAGAAAAAACAAACTGCAAAGCGGTTCTGGCAGGGTAAAAAGTTTACATAAAATTTACGAGCAGGGTCACACCCGGCTGGGTTCAATCATAACACATTGCTTTTCTAGCGAGATAATTAGCAATTTTTCTCTCCCATGGTCCCTGCCCCTCAGCCTACTCAGTAATTCTTCTTTGTCAGGCCCCTGCCCCTAGCACATAAACCGCTGGGCCTCTCCGTGGTGTTTTCACCAGTAAAAGGGGTTGACAAGTCAAGTGTAGAGTTGGGCCAGACGGAGGCAGGAAGGCAGCTGTGGGTGCAGGCAGCTCTCCTTTGCTTCTCTCTTTCCCCCTAACGTCACCCAAACTCATCTCTCCGTGAGGAACTGACCGGAAGGAAATCAGTCGCCATGATGCCAAGGTCCTTGCTGAGGGGACTGTCCTGAATGCCCCAGACGGTCCTCAGGGACCAGTAATGTACCCGTATCTGCAACTGCTCCTCAAACTGCTTCTGTATCCAGATTATTTGGAGGTTAAGTTCGGTGTGTTTTCTTACCAATCACACAAAACACACCTAACAGCTTCCCAAAAGACTAAGCAAAAGGCAGCTCCAGGAATGTGTCTGGTCACCTTCAGTCCGAGGGACCTCCCAGGCTTCCTCAAGCTCCCCGTCCCGTCTCACTCCTCTCTGGGCCTTCCCAACCACAGTGCCCCCCAACCCCCAATGCCCGAAGTTCCCTGAAGCTACCTCTTGTCTTCTTTTTTTTTTTTAATATATATTTTTATTTATTTATTACAGAGAAGAATGGAGAGGGACAGAGAGTAAGAAACATCGATTGAGAGAGAAACATCGATCAGCTGCCCCCTGCACACTCCCCACCAGGGATGTGCCCGCAACCAAGGTACATGCCCTTGACCAGAATCGAACCTGGGACCCTTGAGTCCGCAGGCCGACGCTCTATCCGCTGAGCCAAACCGGTCAGGGTCTTCTTTTTTTATTCAATATATTTTTATTAATTTTCAGAGAGAGGGAGAGATAGAAACATCAATGAAAGAGAAACATCCATTGGCTGCCTCCTGCATGCCCCCTACTGGGGACCAATCCCGCAACGCAGGCCTGCACCCTGACTGGGAATCAAACCGTGATCTCCTGGTTCATCGGTCTACACTCAACCAGAGCCATGACAGCCGGGCGGGCCGGGCTTACAGATGTCTCTAATTTTATACCTTTCTGGCCCCCTCGGCCCAACCCCTGCCCCACCCCAGGTCTTCCCCAGCTATTGTCTGTGTCCACGGGCTTACACATAGGGGCTGTCAATTTGGTTTCTTGGGTTGGGTTCTGGTTGCACTTATGTGACTTTGTGAAAATTCAACAAGCTATTGTCAGCTGGTAGTTGGAACCAGTTCAATGCCAACAGGAATCCCCAAGTTGGGGTGCTGTGAAGAAGGAATTTTTGTTCAGTGTAAAAACAGCTCAATTGTGATTCAGTGTGGCTGTGAGGCGGCTAGACCCAGCCCCTCACCTGCTCGGCTCCTCCATGGTCTGCTCCCCTGTGCTGACCTGCTGCCTGTGCTGACCTGCTCCCTGTGCTGGTCTGCTCCCTGTGCTGGTCTGCTCCCTGTGCTGACCTGCTCCCTGTGCTGGTCTGCTGCCTGTGCTGGTCTGCTCCCTGTGCTGGTCTGCTCCCTGTGCTGACCTGCTCCCTGTGCTGGTCTGCTCCCTGTGCTGGTCTGCTCCCTGTGCTGACCTGCTCCCTGTGCAGGTCTGCTGCCTGTGCTGGTCTGCTCCCTGTGCTGGTCTGCTCCCTGTGCTGACCTGCTGCCTGTGCTGGTCTGTGAAAGATCAGACAGAGGCTGAAAACCAGGACCACAGGCTTTGTCAGAGGAGAAGGACCTGTGGGCTGCCTCCCAAAGGGAGGACAGCAGCACGTGCAGGGTGGGCACGCCTTTGAGGGACGGGATGGGAAGGGGCGGGGGCTGAGTGTACTCGGCGCACGCTGATTGGTGGCTTACTGCATGGTCCATACAGGACAAGGCTTAGGGTATTTGGCAGGTGTGGATTGGTGGTCCGATGTCTAGTCCATACAAGGTACCTGGTTAGTCGCTCAGGTATTTCCGTGCTGCAGGTTACGTCATACCCCACCCACCAGTTGGGGGAAGGGAGGATCTATCATTCCAGGCTTTTGGTAATATTAAAAAAAATTGAGAGTCCCGGCAAGGTCAAGGGGCGAAGG
>NW_006286818.1:788380-789118 GCF_000327345.1 Myotis davidii
CCTGCTGAGAGGGGACGTCGTCAGGGGCATCTACCCGGGGTCTCAGAGATTCCAGTGACACAGGTGTCTCCAGGCTCTGAATTCAAGGCCAGATAGATCTCCCCCACCTTCTGGCTGGCGAATGCATGCATTCTGTTCTGCAAAGAACTGGTGAAACAGCGCATGAGACAGGGGCCAAAGAGCAAGATTAAAAGAATCAACACCAATGGGCCTAAGAGTGGGAGGAGCCACGGAGTAAGTGAGCCAAAGATGGCATATCCCCCTTCTACCTGGTTACGTCGTCTTTGGTCAATCCTGTCCCGGAGGGATTTAATGTGATCTTTGACAATTCCTGATTCATTTACAAAGTAGCAGCATTCTTCCCCAAGAAAGACACAGGTACCTACTTTTTCTGCTGTCAAGAGACCTAAAGCACGCTGGTTCTGTAGGGCTACTGCTGCTAAGGAGTCTACCTGCCTTTGAAGAGATTGAAGGGAATTGCTAATGATGGAGATATCTTCTGAAAATTCAGCAGACAATTTGTGGTAGAAATGAACAGAGGAGGAAATGCCTCCTATGCCTGTCCCTACTGCAGTGAGGACTCCGGTACCCACTAAGAGGGGAACAAGGGCCGCCCTTTTGTGGCGAGACCTGAGAAGACCAAGAGAGGATTCGAGTTCTCCCTCTGTTCTGATAGAAAGATCTGGGGTTAGGAAGGCATAAAGGCAGATCGAGTGTGACAGGTCCCGGGGGGCAGGG
>NW_006286818.1:789543-791232 GCF_000327345.1 Myotis davidii
CAGATGGAAAGTTGTGTTGATGAGGGTGGGCAAGGGAGTAGGTTCAGGGTCTGCAGGGCAAGAGAGAATGTCCTTTAGTGAGGGAGGGACAGGTCGGGATTAATAAAGACAATTATAGTAGAATTGATGACTCCGTCAACATCCCAAGTCCGTTTCACCTGAAAAGACCAAAACCCTTCATTGGTGCACTCATTGTTAGCTGCCTGTCGGAGGATTATGGTGAGGAGACATATAGAAGGAATTCGAAAACCTGAGCTTCTTCCAGAGTAAAAAGTCGGAGGGTGTCCCTTGCCAGGTAAGAGCCTGTGAGGAGTGAGGAGTCATCGGGTCCTGGATGGTGTCACCGAGTCTTCTTCGGGGATGGTGGGAGGCATTTGGTGAGCCTGAGAGAGGTCGGTATTGCAGTGAAAGTGGGAGGGAATGTTAGAATGGGCTGTATCCAAGGGAAAGGAGATAGGAAGGAAAGGAGCCATGGAAGCCGGGGACCTGGGTGGTTGGATAAGAAGTAAGACACTGTGTTGGCTTAACTTCTTATTTTTACTGAACCTTAATATTCTGGTTTAGCTTAGTAAGAGCAGGCGAACTCATTTAACCCAGCAATGCTCCAAAGTCTCTAAGTGAATAAAGGCTTTGGAAAATTACGTATAGCTATATGAGGCTGGAGAAAAGGCAGGGGGAGGAGGGAGCAGGCCCTGCAATCTGCTCTCAGGCCTCCAGCCGCTTGGATTTTAAAACTGCCGCATTTTTCCTAGAGATAACGATCTCAGTTTCTGATAGCAGCCGGACTGTTGAGTAAACCTGCGCAGTCAAGGAAGTTGTTCTTTGGGAAGTGTGGAGTGGGGGACGGGGTGGGGTGAGAAGGCGCTGAGGTCAGAGCAGTTTTCAGAGCATTAAAGGGGTGAGAATGTTGGCCTTGGGACCTAAAGGCTCAGTGAGGGGGTCCCTTCGCCATGTCACGTCATGGAGGAGCTTTGCATGAAGACTGCAGTTGTGAACCCGGAGGCGAGAATACCCAGTGAGCCTGAGAAAGGAGAACATTTCTTGTTCAGAGGAGGGGACAGCCACAGAGGAGATAAGATAAGGCATTTACAGCCCCAGGAATGGCGCGGCCTTGTGGGGTGAGACAGTGGAGCTGAGGTAGGTGACTGTGGTCTGGGACGACTGGGCTTTATGAGGGGACGCATGGCAGCCCTGGCCGGGCACCGAGGTAGAAGGAGAAAAGAGTGAAGGGGGAATTTAGTAAGAGGCAGTGTAGATGTGAGGTGGCTGGTGGCTGTGAGACTAATGATCCGTCAGCCCCCATAACAGAGACTGAGGAGGGGACAAGGGTCCCAGGGAATTCGGGGAGGGTAGAATTAGTGGCCCAGTGTCCACTAAAAAGGAGATCGGCTTACCCCCCACCACAGTCCTTACCCGAGGCTCTGTCCTGGTGGTGTACTCTGTGGGGCCCTGTCGGGGCCTGGGCAGTTTCCTTGGTGGCCAGTCCCAGGAGGTCTGGGAGCTCCAAACTGGATCCAGAGGGCAGCCATGCTGGACTGGCTGAGGCCTGACCCAGAGGGCCAGACTACAGTCTGCTTTCCAGTGGCCTTCCCTTTCACACCTTGGGCAGGGCCCAGGCGGTGGTCTCAGGTTTGAGCAGGACTTGGCTCAGTGTCTTTCCTTGCTGCATTTGAAGCATGGGCCCCAAAG
>NW_006286818.1:791331-793587 GCF_000327345.1 Myotis davidii
TCCCTTCCACACCTTGGGCAAGGCCCAGGCGGGGGTCTCAGGTTTGAGCAGGACTTGGCTCAGTGTCTTTCCTTGCTGCATTTGAAGCATGGGCCTGGAGGAGGCTTAGCCCCTGCAGTTGGAGGACTGGCACTTCGTTTGGTGTTCATGAGAGCAGTGGCTAGGAGCTGGAAGGACTCCTACTGGGCCTCAGCCTTGGCCTGATCTTGCTTTTGATTTTGGATTTGGGTCTCCTCATCTCTATTATTAAAGACCTTAAAGGTCAGGTTAACGAGGTCTTCTTGAGGGGTTTGTGGAAGTTTGCTGCACATGTCAGGGGAGTAAAGGGGGTCAGGTCAGTGGGAAAAGAGACCGGAGATGCCTCTCAATCTGTGAGGCTGGACGTAGAGAATGGGGCACGGACTCAGACTATGCCCTCAGTTCCTGCTGCCTTCCTTGGGTAGAATGGACGCGGGAATTGAAGAGGCTGTTGAGGAAGGCAGTCTGTGGGTGGCCTGAGAATGAGTGTTAGTGGGAAAAGCTGTTTTGGAGCTCACGCTCTCAGGATTTGGGCTCTCAGGGACTGGGGAGAAGGTGGCTGCTGGTTAAAGGGTCTGAAGAGAAAGAGCCGAGGTGTTTTTCGATTTGAGAAAGATCAGAGACTGAGAGGGGATGGCTGCCCGGGTGATACCCTCCCCCTGTGACTTTCGAGCAAAGGGAACTGGCCAGCCACCTGAATTCGGTTGCTGGCGGCCAGTGGGCAGGGATTCGGCAGAGAGCACCCAGGGGAAGGCGGGCAGTGGGAGATCTCAGAAGGCAGAGGATACAGGTTTCTACGGCAGGACTGTAAGGGTCAGGAGACAGAGAAAGGAGCTGAGAATCAGTTTGAGGGGCAAAGAGGACTTTGTAGGAGGATCTGATGAGTGGAACATGAGGAGTAAAGAGAGGGGTGAGAGCAGAGGTAAAAAGAAGCCTGTTCGTAGGGATTTCAAAAGCTTTCCCTGTCCGGTGGCAAGAATTATCTAGATCTCGGAGGATATTGGAATCGAAAGTGCCGTTTTGGGGCCACTGAGAGAGTTTACATTGTGGCCAGGTAGAGCGTCTTTGGTTTGATGTAGCCAGAAAGACCAAGGGTCGAGAGGTTGGCGAGGAGACACCCTAAGGGTGTGTTTCGAGGGGGTTTGGACCGAGAGGTCCCCTTGACCAGAGGGAAGCGCGAGCGGAAGTTGGGGAAGGAACAAAGGAGTGTCCTCCTGTTCCCTCAGCCAACCTGTAGCGAGAGAGAGACGAGAAAAGGTTCCGAGGTCGTCACCCCGAGACCTTTCCCGCGGAGTAGAAAATTCCTGGCCAGGCGCCTGGGCTTTCGTAGAACGCACGGAACGTGTAGCCGAGTAGACGGGGAACTCTGTCGGCCCTAATGCCCCTCCAGGGCACAGGGAGCGAGAGAGAAAAGTAGGGGTGGGGGTGGGAAAGTCCCTGAAGCATACCGGTGGAAGGGAAGTGACGAGATCCCACGTGTCCTGGCGCGGCAGGTTCGAGAGGTGTCCGGAGCGGGCCAGTCAACTCAGAACCGTACCACCGAGCAGAGCCAGAGCGGGAATCAGAAGTGCGGGCCTAGGTTCGAGGATCGTCCACGCTCCTGTTCACCTCTCCCGGGTTTCGGCACCAAAATGAAAGATCAGGCGGAGGCCGAAAACCAGGACCACAGGCTTTGTCAGAGGAGAAGGACCTGCGGGCTGCCTCCCAAGGGGAGGACAGCAGCACGTGCAGGGTGGGCACGCCTTTGAGGGACGGGATGGGAAGGGGTGGGGGCTGAGTGTACCCGGCGCACGCTGATTGGTGGCTTACTGCATGGTCCATACAGGACAAGGCTTAGGGTATTTGGCAGGTGTGGGTTGGTGGTCCGATGTCTAGTCCATATAAGGTATCTGGTTAGTCACTCAGGTATTTCCGGGCTGCAGGTTACATCATACCCCGCCCACCAGTTGGGGGAAGGGAGGATCTATCAAAAGGGGCCACATGCTGACATGACCAGCTCAGAGGAGGCCTGCATGGCAGTCTTGCAAACTCAGAGACCTAAAGTCACCACAAAGGATGGTCTGAAATTAAACTTTAACTAAAAGCAGTGATGGTGGGCAGTTACGTCCTAGGCCGGTGTCTTCACTGACAAGATCAACTTTGATCCTTACTGAGCCCGTTTGCCTTTTTGCCTCTAAGATAACATATCCTTGAAATGTCTGGATAACTTGTAACTTCCCTTTTTCTGGACAAATTCTT
>NW_006286818.1:793613-797888 GCF_000327345.1 Myotis davidii
ATTTTGTGTCCATCATTTTACTTTTTACCCAATCCCAGGGGTTTCCCTGCTTTGCTTATCCCTCCTCCTTAATCTATCACCAATGGATTTCATGTCATCCACCTACATCCCTCCTTTGATTGCAAATGTATAAATACAGATGTAACCCTGCCATTCTCCGGAGCACTATCTCAATTTGTTGAGGTTCTGCTTCCTGGCATATGTTGACATTTTGGATCAAATAAACTCACAAAAATTCTTTACAGGTTTCAATGGTTTTTTACGTTAACATATCCATTGACATAACAAGAGCAACAAAGGCTCAGATACAACAGAAGGGCACACACATCCCACACAGCAAACACCAGCTGCTCAGGTGACCAAGGCAGCCACACGGCCCTGAGGACACCCGCTGCATTCGGCCACTCTGGGTGACGTAGCGGATCTATCTAACGCATGGAAACAAACACATGGAAACAGACAAAATAAGGAGACAAAGGAACATGTCCCACATGAAAGAACAGGAGGACGCTCCGGAAAAACAACTAAATGAAAGGGAGGCAAGCAATCTACCAGACTCAGAGTTCAAACACTGGTTCTGAAAATGTCCAATAAACAGGGGAGACAAGTAGATAAACTCAGCAAGAATTTACACAAAGAGATAGAAACTATAAAATAGAACCAGTCAGAAATGAAGACTACAATAACTGGAAATACATGCAGACAAATGAAACCACACCCCCTTCTTAGAGCACACACAAGAATAAACTAGAAATAAATTAAAGACTTAAATGTTAGACTTGGAACCTAAAAAATCCTTGAAGAAAACAGACAGTAAAATCTTCGACATTTCTTGTATCGGTATTTTTTTTCCTGATATATCTCCTCAGGGAAGGGAAACAAAAAAAATAAACAAGGAAACTACATCAAACTAAAAAGTTTTTGCACAGCAAAGGAAACCATCAACAAAATGAAAAGACAACCCACTGAATGGGAGAACATGTTCACCAATGATACACTCAGAGTTCAAACACTGGTTCTGAAAATGTCCAATAAACAGGGGAGACAAGTAGATAAACTCAGCAAGAATTTACACAAAGAGATAGAAACTATAAAATAGAACCAGTCAGAAATGAAGACTACAATAACTGGAAATACATGCAGACAAATGAAACCACACCCCCTTCTTAGAGCACACACAAGAATAAACTAGAAATAAATTAAAGACTTAAATGTTAGACTTGGAACCTAAAAAATCCTTGAAGAAAACAGACAGTAAAATCTTCGACATTTCTTGTATCGGTATTTTTTTTCCTGATATATCTCCTCAGGGAAGGGAAACAAAAAAAATAAACAAGGAAACTACATCAAACTAAAAAGTTTTTGCACAGCAAAGGAAACCATCAACAAAATGAAAAGACAACCCACTGAATGGGAGAACATGTTCACCAATGATACATTGGGTAAAGAGTTAATATGCAAAATTTATTTTCAAAAACTTATACAACTCAACACCAAAAAAACAAACAACCCAATTAAACAATGGGCAAAGGACCTGAATAGACACTTCTCGACATGGGACAATTAAACGGCCAACAGACATATGAAAACATGCTCAAAGTCACTAATCATCAGAGATGCAAATTAAAACCACAATGAGATGTCACCTCACACCTGTCAGAATGGCTACCATCAGCAAATCAACAAACAACAAGTGTTGACAAGAATGTGGACAAAAGAGAACCTCGTGCACTGTTGTTGGGAGTACAGACTGGTGCAGCCCCTGTGGAGAGCATATGAGGTTCCCTCGAAACGTAATTGAGAATGGGCCCTGGTGGGTGTGTCTCAGGGGGCTGGGCATCATCCCAGATACCAAAGGGTGGCTGGTTCCATTCCCGGTCAGGGCACATGCCAGTTGCAGGCTCAATCCCCTGCTGGGAACAGAAGGCAGCCGATCAATGTTTTACTCTCACATCAGTGTTTCTCCTTCTCCCTCTCCCTTTCTCTCTCTCTAAAAATCAATTTTAAAATATTTTTTAAAAATTAAAATTGGGAACTGCCTTATGACCCAGCGTTTCCACTTCTGGGATTATATCTGAAGAAATCTGAAACACTAATTCCAAAGAACAGATGCACCCCTTGTTCATTGCAGCACTATTTACAAGGTTTGGAAGCAGCCCGAATGTCCGTCAATAGCTGAGTGGGTAAAAAAGCTATAGTACTACATTTACACAAGAAAATACTCTCCAGCCATAAAAAAGGGAAAACTGTGCCTTTTGTGACAGCATGGAGGGACCTGGAGAGTATTGTGCTAAGTGAAATAAGCCAGTCAGAGAAAGACAAATATCACATGATTTCACTTATATGTGAAATCTAGTGAACAAAATAAACAAACAAGCAAAATAGAAACAGACTCATAGATACAGAGAACAGACTGACATCTGTCAGAGAGGAGGGGTTTGGGAGGCTAGGTGGAAAAGGAAAAGGGATTAAGCAAAGAAAAAGGCATAGAAACAGATAACATGGTGTGTGGTGTTTATCAGAGGGAAAGGGGTGGGGAGAGGTAATAGAGGGTAAAGGGATGATAAATGGTGATGGGAGGCTTGACTGAGGGTGAATACACAATACAATATACAGAGTATGTGCTATAGAATTGTACACCTGAAACCTATATACTTTTATTAACCAATGTCACCCAATAAATTCAATTTTAAAAAGTTTAAGTAAAAATAGATAAAATAACTAAAATGAAGAATACATTACATGGATTCGAGAGCAGATGAGATGATGCTGAGAAACGAATTAGCAAACTGAAAGACAGGGTGGTGAAGAACACCCAATCTGAACAACAACAAAAAAAACATAATTTAAAAAAACTGAAGAACCCAGCCAGCATGGCTCAGTGGTTGAGCATCGACCAAGGAACCAGGAGGTCACAGTTTGATTCCCAATCAGGGCACATGCCTGGATTATGGGCTCAGTCCCGTGGGGGGAGTGCGGGAGGCAGCCAATCAATGATTCTCTCTCATCCTTGGTGTTTCTATTTCTCTCTCCCTTACTCTCTGAAGTCAATAAAAGAATATATTTTTAAAATTAAAAATAAATAAACTGAAGATAGTTTAAGGGACCTCAGGGACAATATCAAGTATAACAATATCCCCATCATAGGGATATCAGAAAGAGAAGAAAGAAAGCAAGGGATTGAAAACCTATTTAAGAACTAATGACAGAAAATTTCTCTAATTTGGTGAAGGAAATAGACATACAATCCAGGAAGCACAGAGAGTCCCAAAAAAAGAGGATCTCAAAGAGGCCCACACCAAGACACATCATAACTAAAATGCAAAAGATTAAAGATAGAGAGAGAATCTTAAAAGCAGCACGAGAAAAGCAGTTAGTTATCTACAAGGGAGTACCCATATGACTGTCAGCTGATTTCTCAACAGGGATTTTGCAGACCAGAAGAGAGTGGCAAGAGATATTCAAAGTGATGAATAGCAAGGGCTTACAGCCAAGATTATTCTACCCAGCAAAGCTCTCATTTAAAATTGAAGGTCAGATAAAGAGCTTCACAGACAAGAAAAAGCTCAAGAATTTCATCACCACCAAACTAGTATTACAAGATATATTAAAGGGTCTTCTTTAAGAAGAAAAAAAGATTAAAACTATAATAAGAAGATAAAGAAAAAAATTCTCACTGACAAAGACAAACACATAATAAGAGCAGTGTATCAACTACCTATAAAGCTAGCACAAAGATTAAAATACAAAAGTAGGAAGAGCACATGGAATTACAATAAATTAAGGTATACCTACAAACACACACATCAAAGGAAAAGTAAGGACAAAAACAAACGTGGAGGGGATGAGTAAAAATGGTAGTGATTTTGGAATGTGTTCAAACTTAAGTAACAATCAACTGTAAAATAGACTACTATAAGCATGTCTTGGTATATATGAAGCATATAGTAACCACAAACCAAAATCTACAAGAAATTCACAAAAAATAAAGAGAAAATAATTTTTTTATTATTTTTTTTAATTAGTTAAGGTGTTACAAATGTTTCCTTATCCCCCCACCCCCCATTAACCCTCAACCTCCCCCCGCACACACACTCATGCTCCCATCCCGCTGTTGTCCATGTCCATTGGTTTGGCTTATATACATGTATACAAGTCCTTTGGTTGATCTCCTCCCCTTACCCCCGCCCTCCCCTACTTTCCCTCTGGGGATTGATAACCTGATGGCTGTTTCTCAGTCTTTGGATCTGTCCCTTTTCATCAGTCTATGTTGTA
>NW_006286818.1:804306-805624 GCF_000327345.1 Myotis davidii
GTTCTTGTCTGAGTTGACGCAGTCACGCTGCTTGAGATCCCTTGTTTCCAGGTTAGTAGCTGGTCTCTGGATGCCGGCAACAATCGCCCAAAATGGCGCGGTCTCCGCTGCTGCGCTGGCGCACCGAGAGATGTTTCAGCCGCACTCTCCAACTGTCCTTTTTTTCCTGGGGGTCCTCGGTCTTTCCTAGCTGCAGACAGTCTCTCAGCTGAAAATCCTCTGCCTATTCGGGCTGTATGTTACCCGTTTCAGCTGCTCATCCTTATCTGCTCCAGGAGAAGGCACAGGACACGTCCCTTTATACCTCTGCCATTTTCCCTCCTCAAGAGAAAATAATTTAAACACAACACTATAGAAACTCATCAACATACAAAGGAAGATAGCAAGAAAAAAAAGAAAAAAAGAGAGAGTTACAAAAACAATCAGAAAACTAATAAAATGGCATAACAGCATAATTTCAAAAATTACTTTAAATGTAAATAAACTAAACGATCCAAGAAAACATAGGTTAGCCGAACGCATATGCTCTCTATGAGACATGGCTTCAGGTGGAAAGACACCCCCTGACTAAATGTAAAACACAGAAAAAGATATTTAATTATAAATGAAAATTCTTTAAAAGCTGCACCCAATGTATAATTATATAAAGCAAATATAGAAGAACATAGAGAAAGAGGTCACTAGTAATACAGTCACCGTAAGGGAGTTCAACACTGCATTGACATCCATGGCTAGACCATCCAGACAAAATCAGAGAGAGAACTGGCCTTAAATGACACATTAGAAATGATAAATTTCATTGATGTTTTAGAACATGTCACTCAAAAGCAGCAGGTATACACCATTCTTTTAAAATACACACGCAACACGTCCCAGGAAGGACCCCATGAGGCCACAAGAGGCGTTACCAGTGAAAAAAGCAAGGAACACAAGTAAATGTATAATAGCCTGCATTTGTGTGCACGCCATACCCCCCAACAAAGAACAGATTGCCAACTGTTATATATTCATGGAATGTTTCTGGAAGGATACACAATAACAACTCTAGTAATGGCTAGAGGGCAGGAGCTGACGAAGACTTACTTTTTACTTCATGTTCTTTTGTATCATTGTATCTAGAAACACATGCATGTATTACAAATTTTTAAGCATATAAATTCTTTTTAAAAAGCATAGTTGGGAGGAGGGGGAGTCACCCTGGTAAGAATGTGAGGTAAGAGACTGGAGGCAGGAGACCAGCTAGCAGGCTACTGCAAGAGTCCAAGCAAGAGAACATGAGTGCTAGGGCGAGGACTGTGTCACTGAGGGTGGAGGAAAG
>NW_006286818.1:805657-806667 GCF_000327345.1 Myotis davidii
GTAGATAGAATTCAAATTCGGGTAAATGACTGGACATGAGGGTGGAAGCAGGAGAGGATGACTTGCCAGAGTTGGAGTAAGAAAGATTTCATGCTTGGAGTCACTCCCCGAGGTCTTCCCATTCCTCCAACAGCTCCTAAAGGCCCGAGGGACAGAGATCTGAGGGGGAGCTGAGGAGAGGGTGCCCAGGGTCAGCAAGTAGCTGGGTGAGAAAATAGCTCCAGCTCCTCTCTCTCTCTCTCTCTCTCTCTCTCTCTCTCTCTCTCCCCCTATCACCTGGACTACTGGACTGCACCCCAGACTCACCCAGAGGAGCTGAAACACATACTTTCCTACATAACACACTTTGGAAAAAAAGAACACCCATCCGCATTCTCCTCATTTCCTTCCTGCCAACAATCAGCAGAAATGACTACACCATAAAGAAAATATTTTTTTGAATTTTTTCCATGTCTCCATCGAGGACTGCATTGCCCCTCACTTTGGGATAGCCTGACCCAGAGCAGCTGCAGGGTGCTTGATTTGCATGCTGCAATTCTATTGGCTGCCGCCAGCTGGCAAAAACGTGCTGGGTAACTGTCAGCCTCCTAAGAGGTGTCAGAAACGCTGTGAGCTGGTGTCAGGAAGCAGCTGCTCACTGGCAAAGCAGCTTTGCCTGGGGTAGGAGCCGACCCTGGAAAGTTGAGGGGGAGGTGACCTCAGACAGCGTGGGACCTCTACCTGTGTTTTTTCCCACAAAAAAAGAAAGAAGAGGAAAGAAAGAAAGAAAGAAAGAAAGAAAGAAAGCTAGAGAGAGGGAGGGAGGGAGGGAGGAAGAAAAAAAGAAAGAAAGCTTCCGAGATTTCTATGGATTCAAATCCGTTCTCTTCAATTAAAATTCTGAAATGTTTTAGGTAATAATTCATTAATGGTTATAAGTAAAAGCTAACTCTGCTCGCATTCCACAGGGCTGAGTCTTGTTTACCCCAAGCACAACTATGCCTGCCTAAAACACTGCTCACAGGCTGGGC
>NW_006286818.1:806690-810462 GCF_000327345.1 Myotis davidii
TATTCTGAGGGGTGTGGGGCTAGGCAGAAGAGGGTAAAGGGGGAATGGAGGACATCTGTAATACTGTGAACAAAAAGCGGAAAAAGTATAAAAATAAAAATTTACTTTCTGTGATCTAAAATTATAAAACAACTAGAGGCCCAGTGCACGAAATTGGCAGTGCTCCCCCTGTGGGAACGCACTGACCACCAGGGGGCAGCTCCTGCATTGAGCATATGCCCCCTGGTGGTCAGTATACATCATAGCGACTGGTTGTTCCACCGTTCAGTCAATTTGCATATTAGCCTTTTATTATATAAGATAATAATTTATTTTATTTTTTATTTTTTAATCCTCACCTGAGTATGTTTTTCCATTGGTTTTTAGAGAATGGAAGAGAGTGGTAAAAACAGAGAGAAACATCAATGTGAGAAACACATCAATTGATTGCCTCCTGCAGTGCCCCAACCAGGGCCCAGGCCAGGGAGGAGCCTGCAATCAAGGTACATGCCCTTGACCAAAATCAAACCCAGGACCCTTCTACTGAGCCAAACCTGGTAGGGCAATAATAAATTTTTATTTAAAAATATTACAACTAGCAGGGCCAGCATGCACCAGTGGTTGAGCCTTGACCTATGAGTCTGGAAGTCACGATTCCATTCCTGGTCCGGGCACGTGCCCAGGTTGCAGGCTTTATCCCCAGTGTGGGACGTGCTGGAGGCAGCTGATCAATGATTCTCATCATTGATGTTTCTATCTGACTACATCAGATATGACCCAGGTAGCCCTATGAGCAGCACACCCACAGGGAAGTCTGGGCTGGCACCGGAGCCTGCAGGGGCAAATCCCACTCAGTGGGTCAGCTCAGACACTGGTGGGGACCTGTCCTATGGTCAGCCAGCCTGAGGACAACCCCAGTCACAGACAGACCAGCAGCAATCCAGATTCAACTACAACAGGAGGCTCACATAACACACCGAGGACATGCCTGGAGCACCCAGCTCAGGGACACTGAGCCCGGCAGGACACCCAATACAGAAGGGCACGCTGCTCCTGCTGGGAGATAGAGCAGACTGCCTGCTACAGAGAAACAAAGACAGAGAGGCAGCCAAAATGGGGAGACAAAGAAACATGCCCCAAATGAAACAACAGGGGAAAGTTTCAGAAAAAGAATTAAGTGGAGGCAAGCAATCTACCAGATACAGAGTTCAAATGACGGTTATAAAGATGGTCAAGGATCTGTCACCCCATTGATCGCCAGGGTTGATTCGGCTGATCTGGCTGGCTAGGCGGGTGTCCCCCTCCTCCCTCACCGATCCATGTGCGTCCCTCCCGAAGCTGCGCGCTCGGTCGAAGAGGACGACCTTCCCCCCTGAGGAGAGGACCGATCTTCGGTCAAGGGTATACGAGTAGCTGCGCTCCCCTGCTAGAACCTCCAAACAAGCTCTCAAGATGGTCAAGGAACTTAGTAAGAACTTAAACAGCGCAAAAAAGGGATACAGAGCCTGGGTTAGTGTTGCTTAGTGGTTAGAGCATTGGCCCACTGAAGGGGCATGGGTTCAATTCCCAGTCAAGGGCACGTATCTGGGTTGTGGGTTCAATCCTCAGCCTCTGTTGGGGCACATGTGGGAGGCAACCAATCAGTATGTTTCTCTCACATTGATGTTTCTCTCTCACACACACACATACCCTCTCTCCCTCCCTTCCACGCTCTCTAAAAATCAGTGGAAAAAATATCCTTGGGTGAGGATTAACAAAAAAAGGGGGAACATAGAAACCATAAAAAGAACCTGTGAGAAACGAAGACTACAATAAATAAAATGAAATATATACTAGAAAAATATCAGCAGCAGGTCAGATGAAGCTGAGGATCAAATTAGCAATTTGGAAAATTAGGCAGCAGATAACACCCAATCACAGCAACAAAAAAGGAAAAACAAAGAAATTTTTTAAAATGAGGATAGTTTTAAAAACGGCTGGGACAACATCAAGCATACCAACATCTGCATCATAGAAGCTTCAGAAGAGAAGAGAGAGACCAAGTCATTGAAAATCTACTAGAAGAAATAATGACTGAAAGCTTGTCTAATCTGGTGAAGGAAAAAGAAACACAGTCCAGAAGCATAGAGAGTCCCAAACATGATGAGCCCAAAGAGGCCCAAAGCAAGGCACATAATAATCAAAATGACAAAGACAGAACCTGGAAACCAGCAAGAGAAAATCAGTCAGTTACCTACCAGGGAGCTCCCATGAAACTGTCGGCTGGTTTTTCAACAGAAACTTTACAGGCTGTAAGGACGTGGCAGGAAATATTCAAAATGATGAAAAGCAAGGATCTATAATGAAGACTACCCTACCTACAAAGACTATCATGAAAAATTGAAGAATAAAGAGCTTCCCAGACAAGAAAAAGTAAAGGCAATTCATTACCACCAAACCAGTATTACAGGAAATGTTAAAGAACTACTTTAAAGAGGGGAAAAACCACAAACATAAATAATAATATGGCAATAACTAAGTACTTATCACTAATCAGTTTAAATTTAAATGAACTAAACACTCCAATCAAAAGACATAGGGCAGCTATGTTTTCTTGTTATCCAAGAAAACAAATTGGGGGGGGATTCTGAGGTCCCAGACCCCTACAGGGAGAGGCGGGACTGCCTTGCAGCGGGTAGGAGAGCTTCTCGCTGGCACTCGGGAATGTGGAGACGCAGAGTCGCGGAGAGGCGAGGAGTCGGGGAGACACTGACGACAACCATTGCTGTTTGCTCCGCCCTGGTGATTCCCGGGGACCCTGCCCTACTCAATTTACATCCCCACCCAAGCTGTGCCAGTGGCACAAAATGAACCACCTGTGCTTTTGCAGCCTAACCCAACAAACTGCAGATTTCAACTCCTCACATCCATAAGGGGCACACTCAAGAAGCAGAATCAGGTTCGGAGAAAGCCGGAGCCAGACCCAGCTGGGCTGGCGACATGGAACCACCATACCAGCAAATGCACAGGCAGGTCCACGAGATCCAGTCTCACATGGGATGCCGGGAGATGGCGTTAAAGAACTACTTTAAAGAGGGGAAAAACCACAAACATAAATAATAATATGGCAATAACTAAGTACTTATCACTAATCAGTTTAAATTTAAATGAACTAAACACTCCAATCAAAAGACATAGGGCAGCTATGTTTTCTTGTTATCCAAGAAAACAAAACCCATGTACATGCTGACAAGAGCCCCACCTCAGGTCAAGAGACACACAGAGACTAAAAATGAAGAAATGGGAAAAAATACTTCATGCTTATGGAAACCAAAAGTAATCTGAAGTAGCAATACTCATTTCACAAAACAGACTTTAAAACAAAAGCTATAATAAGAGATAAAGAAAGACATTTCATAATGATAAAGGGCTCAATCCAACAAGAGGATATAACCCTTGCAAATATTTATGCATCAACACAGAAGCACCTAAATATATGAAGCAAATATTGATGAACACAAAAGAAGAGATCAACAGTAATACAGTCATAATAGGGGACTTTAAAACCCCATTGACATCAATGGAATGATCTTTAGAAAATCAACAAGAAAACACTGGTCTTAAAAACATTAGACCAGCCGAACCGGTTTGGCTCAGTGGATAGAGCGTCGGCCTGCAGGGTCCCAGGTTCGATTCCGGTCAAGGGCATATACCTTGGTTGTGGGCACATCCCCACTGCAGGGCATGCAGGAGGCGGCTGATTGATCTCTCTCATCAATGTTTCTAACTCTCTATCCCTCTCCCTTCTTCTCTG
>NW_006286818.1:811656-819971 GCF_000327345.1 Myotis davidii
TGACAGCCCTTGTGAGGCTGCGTGAGGCTGCAACAGCCTCTGCGAGGCTCTGACGGCCCCTGTGAGGCTCTGATGGCCCCTGTGAGGCTGCGACAGGCCCTGGGACGCCGGCGGAGCCGCGTGAGCCGCCCAGACGGCTTCATTGACGGCCTGCAAACCAGCTCGCAGCCCCACGCACAACTATCACCCGAAGGGCAAGAGGGGCGAGAGCAGCTGTAGTGTTGCTTTCTCCTCACTTTTGGTAATGAAATGCTCATTTTAAACATAAGAGGACACATTATTTTAAACAGCCGTTACGTGTCTCCGTACCCTTTCTGAGTAGACTGTGAACAAGTCGTGAAAGACCTTTCCGAAAATCGGGACACTTCGTGGGTGGAAATAGCTACATTTTCCATGTGTATGACCTTTGACCCGGCAACAAAAAGCATACACCTATGGATGAGGACAGTGGGGGTTAGACCAGATGGATTTAAATGACATTTTTAGAGAATTTCACCCCAAAGCAGGAGAATATACATTCTTTTCAAGTGAACATAGAACATTTTCTAGGATAGACCACATGTTGGGCCACAAAACAAGTGTCAATAACTTTAAGAATATTAAAATCAGAGAACCAAGATGGCGGCACAAGGTATAGACCTGTATGTGCTGCCTCCCACAACAACATTGAAACTATAAGACAAACAGCTATCATCCAGAACCATGGGAAGGCTGGCCCAGTGGAAGCTCTACAACTGAAAGGAAAGAAAGAAGCACATTGAGACTGAGTAGGTTGTGCAGAGGTGTGCGCCAGGCGGGTTGCAACTGGATGTGCAGTTTTTTTCAATTGAAAGGGGATACAAGTTCTCGAATCCACTGAGCGTGTTTGGGGCGGGATTCTGAGGTCCCAGACCCCTACAGGGAGAGGTGGGACGGCCTTGCAGTGGATCAGAGAGCGAGGGAGGCTTTCTCACAGGGCTGCTCGCCAGCACTCGGGGACACAGAGACACAGAGTCACGGAGAGACAAGGCGTCACGGAGACACTGACGACAACCATTGCTGTTTGCTCCGCCCTGGTGATTCCCGGGGACCCTGCCCTACTCAATTTACATCCCCACCCAAGCTGTGCCAGTGGCACAAAATGAACCACCTGTGCTTTTGCAGCCTAACCCAACAAACTGCAGATTTCAACTCCTCACATCCATAAGGGGCACACTCAAGAAGCAGAATCAGGTTCGGAGAAAGCCGGAGCCAGACCCAGCTGGGCTGGCGACATGGAACCACCATACCAGCAAATGCACAGGCAGGTCCACGAGATCCAGTCTCACATGGGATGCCGGGAGATGGCAGACAAACAGTCTGTGCACTTAGTAGAAAACAAAATCCAAGCAAGCATACCAGATATTCAGCCACCAGGAACGCCTGGAGATTTTGTCCAGCAAGGAGCCGCCCAACAAAAAACAGAATGCTGAACTTCGTGTTGACCAGTTAAAGTATGATGTCCAGCACCTGAAGACTGCTCTCAGAAACTTCCAGCAATGGCGATACGCAAGGGAGCAGCAGGAGAGAGCAAGAGGAGCTTCTTCACCTTCACCCCCAACGTAGGATGCGGCAACCCCTGCGAGGCTGTGTGAGGCTGAGACAGCCCCTCCAAGGCTGCGACGGCCCCAGGGAAGCTGCGACGGCCCCTGCGAGGTTGCAACGGCCCCTGTGAGGCTGTGACAGCCCTTGTGAGGCTGCGTGAGGCTGCAACAGCCTCTGCGAGGCTCTGACGGCCCCTGCGAGGCTCTGATGGCCCCTGTGAGGCTGCGACAGGCCCTGGGATGCCGGCGGAGCCGCGTGTGAACAAGTCGTGAGAGACCTTTCCAAACACAGGGACACGTCGCGGATGGAAATATCTACATTTTCCATGTGTATGACCTTTGACCCAGCGACAAAAAGCGTACACCTATGGATGAGAACAGTTGGGGGCGGGGGGTAAGGGCAGAGGGTGGGGTGGGAACTGGGTGGAGGGGAGCTATGGGGGAAAAGGGGGGAACAACTAATAATCTGAACAATGAAGATTTATTTTTTTAAAAACAGAATATTAAAATCATGTCAAGCATCTTCTCTGACCACAATGGTAGATGAAACTAGAAACCAATTACAAGAAAAAAAACAAAAATACACACAAACTTATGGAGGATAAATTGCATGTCACTAAACAATGAATAGGTTAATAATGAGATCAAGAAGGAAAACAGCCCTGGCCGGTTTGGCTAAGTGGATAGAGACTGAAGGGTCCCAAGTTCGATTCCAGTTAAGGGCACATGCCCAGATTGCAGGCTCCATCTCCAATAGGGGGTCTGCAGGAGGCAGCCTATCAATGACTCTTTCTCATTGTTAATGTTTCTAACCCTCTCTCCCTCTGCCTTCCTCTCTGAAATCAATAAAAAATATATATCTTTATAAGGGGACAACAAAAGCTATCTTGAGGTAAATTACAATAAAAACAGAACAACCAAAATGCTAAGGGAGACAATTAAAGCGTCTGAAGAGGGAAACTCATAGCAACAAGACCTACCTCAACAAACCGGACTCATCAAGAAAAAAAGAGAGAAGCTGGGCCAGCATGGCTTGGTGGTTGAGCATTGACCTATGAACCAAAAGGTCATGGTTCAATTCCCAATCAGGGCACGTGCCCTGGTTGCGGGCTCAATTCCCAGTAGGGGGCATGCAGGAGGCAGCCAATCAATGATTCTCATCATTGATATTTCTATCTCTCTCTCCCTCTCCCTTCTTCTCTGAAATCAATAAAAATATTTTTTCTTTAAAAAGAGAGAGGAACCAGATAAATGAAATCAGAAATGAGAAAGGATTACTGACAACTGACACCACAGAAACACAAAGAGTTATAAGAAAATGCTACAAACAATTATATGCCAACAAATTAGACAATCTGGAAGAATTGGATAAATTCCTAGAAACATACAATCTTCCAAAACTGAATCAAGATGAAACAGAAAATCAGAAGAGACTGATTATAACCAATGATATCAAAGCAGTAATCAAAAAATTTCCAACAAACAAAAGTCCTGGACCAGATGGTTTCAGAGGAAAATTTTATAAAATATTCAAAGAAGAATTAACACCCACCCTTCTCAAACTATTTGAAAATTTTCAAGAGGAGGGAAGACTCCCAAGCTCATTTTAAAAAGTTAGAATTATCCTGATTCCAAAACCAGATAAAGACATAAATCATAGATCAATATCTTCAATGAACACAGAAGCAAAAATCCTCAACAAACTATTAGCAAACTGAATCCAGCAATACATTAAAAAGATTATATACCATGATCTAATAGAATTCAATCCTGGGATACAAAGATGCTTTAATATCTGCAAACCAATTAACGTGACGCACCACATAAACAAAATAAAGGATAAAATCATAGACCATATGAAATGATGCAGAAAATGCATTTACAAATCCCAGCACCCATTTATGACTTAATAAAACACTCTCAGCAGAGTGGGACTAGAGGGAATATACCTCAACATAATAAAGGCCATCGATGACAAACTCACACCAACATCACACTCAATGAGGGAAAACTAATGGTGTGTCCCTTAAGGTCAGAAACAAGACAGAAGTGTCCACTTTCACCACTCTTATTCAACATAGTACTGGAAGTTATAGCCACAGCAATCAGACAAGAATAAATAAAAAGCATTCAAATTAGAAAGGAAGACATAAAACTGTTATTATTTGCAGATGACATGATATTGTACATAGAAAACCCTAAAGACTCCATCAAAAAGTCAAAGAGAAGTGATACATTAACTCAGTAAAGTAGCAGAATGCAAAGTATTCAGAAATTGATTGTACTTTTATACACCAAAAATGAACTATCAGAATGAGAAACTGAGAAATCAATCCCATTTATAATTGCATAAAAAAACCATAAAAAAAATGCCTATGAATAAATTTAACCAAGGAGGTAAAAGACCTGGACTCAGAAAATTAAAGGCCTGGACATTAAAGAAGATACAGGTAAATGGAAGCATATACCATGCTCATGGATAGGAAGACTTAACATGATTAAAATGTCTATACTACCAAAAGCAATCTGTAGATTCAACACAATTCCGATCAAAATACCAATGGCATTTTTCACAGAACTCCAACAAATAATGCCAACATTTATATGGAACTACAAAAGACCCCAAATAGCCACAGAAATCTTGAGGTAGGGAACCTTTTGTGGGTATGACATTACCTGATATCAAACTATACTAACCATTACCTGATGTCAAACTATACTACAAGGCTATAATGATCAAAACAGCATGGTACTGGCATAAAAACAGATAGATCAATGAAACAGAATAGAGAGCCTAGAAATACTAGTAAACCCACACCTATATGGTCAATATATAACAAAGGAGACAAGAACACAGAATGAGGTAAAGACTCTCTATTCAATAAATGGTGTGGGAAAATTGGACAGAACATGCAAAACATGAAACTAACCCACCTTATTACACCATATCTAAGAATAAACTTGTGCAAGGCTCAGTGGTTGAGCGTTGACCTATGAACCGGGGGGTCACGGTTCAATTCCCAGTCAGGCCACATACCCAGATTGTGGCTTGATCCCCAGTAGGAGCCATGCAGGAGGCAGCCAATCAATGATTCTCATCATTGATATTTCTATTGAGAAGGCTAAAAAGGGCTAATTCAAATGTAACCCTGATATTTGGGGGGCTAGCAATTGGAATCCATGCCAGCAAGCCCAGTGTACATTCTTGATAACCTATAATTAAGACACTACCTCCTTCCCAGAAACTGGTTTTGCAGAACCTGTTACAGAGGCCATAAACCTGTGAATAGTTCACTGCCCCTGGAGGGAGGGTTACCCATCAGCTATGGCCTGGAGACCCCCAACACCTGAGGGCCTCCTTGCAAAGTCCGAGAACAGGACCAGAAGCATAATCCATATTTGCGGGACAAAGACCACAGGGAGATATAAAATGAAGACTCCTGCATGGTTCAGTACTCAGATTTGGAAGCTATTCCCTGAGTCCACTGGCATGATTAAACAGTGTCCCTCCATTTCTTTAAAGCGTCGCTTGGTTTTCTTTGGTTTTCTGCAACACTACAATGTACATACCGGTTAATATTCTAGTGATTTTTAAAATTGAAAAATTTCTCCCTTCCTCTCTGAAATTAATAAAAATATATATTTAAAAATAAAAAACAAAGACACTACTGCAGCTATGATACAACATCCTTAATATAATTAGAAATCCTTTTATTTAACTGAGAAGGCCTACTAGGCACCATTTTAAGTTTTCCTGGGGTGTTAACAAAGATTCTACAATCATACCCTGGATTTAATCTTTAACTTTGGATCAGCTCTTACTTTGAAAAGTTGTTGCCTGCTGGAGAGACTAGAAATGAGAACTAGAGTTCTTTTCCAACCCAACAAACCAGACATCCGTGTTTAGCTCATCCCTCTCCCAAAACGCCGATGCAGCTGGAAGCAGCCAGATGGCACTTTCAAGCTTCCATCTCTAGGACCAGGAGAGCACGATGCTGAGCAGACTAAGCCAGTCAGAGAAAGGTAAGTATCCCATGATCTCACTCATGTGTGGAATCTAATGAACAAGAAATTGATGAGCAAAAATAGACCCAGAGACATAGAAGCATCGAACAGACAGCCAAACCTCAGAGGGAAGGCAGGGGAGGGTGGAGGTGGTGGGAGAGATCAACCAATGAACTCATATACATACATGCATAACCCACCGACACAGTGAGTGGTGAAGACTTGGGGGGCATGGGGGTGAGAGAGGGCAATGGGGGAAAGCAGGGGGACATATGTAATACTTTCAACAATAAAGATTTATTTTTTTTAAAAAAAGATTCCATCTCTAGATCTCTTCAGCCAAACCCACAACTTCAGGAAATACGGCCCATCCTCCCCATCAGGGAGCTGCCTGTTATCATGGAAAGATTGACAACCTTGTTGCAGAAACTAGAGCCGCCAGCCCTTTGAAGGCCCCCAGCCTTTGCATACCCACAGGCCTTTGCAAATCTCCATCCTGTGAACTACCCATTTGGCATATCTTTTGCCTCCTTCTCCATGTAATCTTTGTCCTTCTACCCAATATAAGCAGTGGCTTATGGTGGGGGCCAGATTTCTGTGGGTGACCTGCTGCTCTCCCACGCTGCTGGCAGGATCAGAATGAACACTTATATGTGATTCAACCCCGCCTCCGCTGAATTGGCTCAAGTAGTGACAGGCAGCCTGGCCCCCTTGGTTGTCTGGTTAGAGATCCAGCTTCCAAGCTGTTTCCTCACTACTCTTTTGTGAATATTTCTCTCTTCTCTGCATCCAGCTCATGAGGAGGGGCGGCTGGGGATTGAGAAAATGGAAGCTGGGGCGGGGTGGGACCACTGTCCTCTGATGGAGAGACAGGGACCCAGAGCCAATACAGAGAGTTTACTTTATACAGCAAAAACCAGGAAGTTTTACTAAAGGTCCAGACAAAGGAGATTAAGCGCATTCTTGGGTGGGCCCCAGTGGAGTCCTGTTCATCCCTGGTGCTTGGCTGGATTTAAATAACAAAAACCACCCGCTGGCACCTGGGCTGAAGGTCAAGCTGACAACACTCCTGCCTCTGGCAAAGCGTGTTTCCAGGACGTGGCTTTGCCAGCGCCACTGGCTTCAGCCGAGGATAATTAAAGGAACGCCCACGTGCCTTTCCAGGCCCGATACGCTCTTACAGCCTCTCCGAAGTTTGCTCACTGCTCCTCTAGCCTGCACAGCAGTCGCACTGCTTTTCACTCAAACCTTCGCCCACCACCCAGTTCCAAAGCCAGTGCCACGTGTCTAGGTGTGTAAGATAGCACCGTACTCCTAGGTATCAATGTATAGATCAGGTATCCACTGTCACATGACCGATCACCTAGAACAATAGTTTAAAGCAATCACCCTTTTATTCACCTTATGGATTCTATGGATTAGGAATTCAGACTGGTCTCTGTCCCACCGTATCTGGGCCCAGCTTGAAACTCGAACAGCTAGGGGGGCGCCTCAAAGAGTGTGGGGCTAGGATTATCTGGAAGCTTCTTTTTTTAAAAAAAAATTTATTGATTTTTTACAGAGAGGAAAGGAGAAGGAGAGGGATAGAGAGTTAGAAACATTGATTTGGTTGCTTCCTGCACACTCTCTACTGGGGATGTGCCCACAACCAAAGTACATGCCTTTGACTGGAATCAAACCTGGGACCCTTCAGTCCGCAGGCCAACACTCTATCCACTGAGGCAAACCAGTCATGGCTGGAAGCTTCTTTATTCACATGTCTGAAGCCTGGGCTGAAGTGACTCTGAAGCTAAGTTCACCTGGGACTATTGACCAAAGAGCCTACACACACGATGCCCCGCCCTGTGAGTAGGGCTTCCTTACAGCATGGCAGCCGCGGGTCCTCGGATATCTTACATGAAGGCTCTTAGAGTGAGTGTCCCAGCCAACAAAGTAAAAGCTCTATGGCCTTTTAAGACCCAAATTCAAGTCTTTTTTATTTTTATTTTTTTATTTATTATATTTCAGAGAGGAAGGGAGACGGAGAGACAGAAACATCAATGCTGAGAGAGAATCATTGATCAGCTGCCTCCTGCATGCCCCACACTAGGGATGGAACCTGCAACCTAGGCATGTGCCCTGACTGGGAATCAAACCATGACCTCCTGGTTCATAGGTCAACACTTTTTGAGCCACGCTGGCCAGGCCCAAATTCAAGTCTTTTAGCATCGCTCCTGCCATACTCTAGTGGTTGAGGCAGTCACAAGCCCATTGAGATTAAAGAAGGGACACAAACTTCACTTCTTGATGAAGGAATATCAAACTCAGATCCAGGTTTTAGAATCGCCATTGTGAGTGTATCGGGGATAGTCCATTCCCGTTCTAGGTGGTGTCTGTTGGGATTACGCATGCTTCTGTGACCATGCGGCAGATGAGCTGGGGACTAGTGGATTTTATTTTTTTATTTTCTTTGTTTTTGAATTATTATTTTTTTAATTAAATCTTTATTGTTTAGATTATTACAGTTGTTCCTAATTGCCCCCCCGCCAAAGCTCCCCTCCACCTGGTTCCCACCCCATCCCCGGCCCTTGCCACCCCACTGTACCCCTCCCCGCCCTTTCCCCCCCCCCCCATTGTCCTCTTCCATAGGTGCACGATTTTCGTCCAGTCTCTTCCCGTATCCCCCACATCCTTTCCCCCCCCCAAGAATAGTCAGTCCACTCCCTTTCTATGCCCCTTATTCTCCTATATCCACCAGTTTATTCTGTT
>NW_006286818.1:821329-828497 GCF_000327345.1 Myotis davidii
GAGTCTGGTTCCCTAGAGACTCGCCCGGAACTGGAGTTCAGAGCAGTCAGGAGCTTGTGTCTCCCTCCTGATTGAAAAAGACAGCCGCGTCCTCAGTTCCAGCCCTTTCTGTGTGAGCCTCCGTACCTTTGCACTTTATTTCCACACCTCCTCTGAGTCTCAGTGTGCTTTTCTCTTTCCTTCTAGTTGTAGAATTTCCACTCAGCCAGCCTTCCTGTGGTTCTGGATGATGTCTGTTTTGTCTTTTAGTTGTATTTTTGAAGTGGTTGTGCGAGGCAGCAATTTCCGGTATTTACCTATGTTGCCATCTTGGTTTTCTTCAACTAGTGGATTTTAAATGGTGGTTGGTAGAAATGGAGGCTCCTGTTCTCCATGTGGCTAGCACACACCTCCTCACAGGGCAACTGAGTTCCAAGAAGGCAAGTCCCATGGTACAAACACTATCAAGTTTCTGCTTGGATCATATTTGCCGAGAGCCCACTGGCCAAAGAAAGCCCACGGCCAAGCCCAGAAGCAACGTGGAGGGACTACACCAAGGGCCTGGACACCAGGGGGCACTGGGGGCATTTAGTGTAACAATCTACCAACCCGAGCAACTCCCTTTCATCTTCAAAGTCTCAAGTCATGATCCAAGTCCTCCAAGAAAGCTCTCTATAGGCTGGGTCACCACTCAAGCCCCCCACCCCCCTTGGGGCTCCCACAATGCTCTGCTCCTACCCTACTTTTTTCTAATTCTCCATGTACCATTTCTGTCTCCCTCATTGGACAAGCCTTTGAAGGCTGACTGTGCTCTATGATTAATTAAACATCAATGAATAAAGTGAATCAAAGAATCCAATTAAAATGTGTGGGCGTTCTCCCACCTTGACCAGCATAGCTTGAGAGCAAATGAGTCCTGAGTAGGGGCAACTGGGGATTGAAAAAAAGAAAGAAAGAGACAGACACAGAGACAGTAGGGAAAGCTGGGACCGGGTGGGACAGCTGTCCTTGGATAGAGAGACAATGACCCAGAGCCAGTGCAGTACGTTTATTTTATACAGTATGATTCCAGGGGAGTTTTACTAGAGTTTAAGACAAAGGAAATTATAGGCAGCATGAGACCAGGAAGTTTCAGACAAAGGAAACTATGTGAAATCATGCTTAAAGACCAAGCTGCAATTCCTCCTTCCTGTGGCTTCTTGTAATTGTCAGGCCTGACTGGGCCTGAATAATTGTGTCCGCCCTGGCACCTGAGCGGTGGGTCAGGCCTGACAACAGTTCTGCCTTTGGTAAGGTATGTTTCCAGGACATGGCTTTGCTGATGCCACTGGACTCAGCCAACAACCTTTGCTAAGATGCTCTCCCAGGTGCTCTCTACATCTCCCCATTTTTATTTTTTAAATGCAGCTTATGGACATCTAATTGGAGCCTTCAGACTTGGGATCACAGGAGATGGCTGCTGACTGAAAGAAAGAAGAATATTAGTGGTACACAAAGGAATCCTATTAGGTACCAGGCAGTGTGTTTTAACATATTCCATGGATTAAATCCTTTTAAGTCATCCAGCAACTTTTTTTCCAGCTTTGCAGGAGATATAATCTCATCATGACTATTTTGTTTTTTGGTTTTTAATTTTTTTTTATTGATTAAGTTATTACATATGTGTCCTTATCCCCACATCACCTTCTATTACCCCCCACTCATGCCCTCACTGCCCTGTTGTCTGTGTCCATTGGTGAGGCCTATATGCTTGCATATAAGTCCTTTGGTTGATCTCTTCTCCTTACCCCCGCCCTCCCCTACCTTCCCTCTGAGGTTTGTCGGTCTGATCGATGCTTCTCTGTCTCTGGATCTGTTTTTGTTCATCAGTTTATGTTGTTCATTAGAAGTGGGATCACTGGGTCAAATGGGAGTTCCATTTTTAGTTTTTTTGTCATCATGACAATTTTGAATGGCTTGAATATGCTTGTATAGCCACACTAGGTCTATACTGATATTATGATGCCATATTCCTTGTAGGTGCATTTTTATTTTATTCTAATCCCATAGAGAATTGTCATAGTGGGGTGAAGTCACACAAATATATGTAAAAGCAGCAAGGCATTGCAGCTGCTGTCTAATCTTGACACTTTCTAATTGATTGCCTAATCCTATCACTACAGCTTCCAACGCATTTACTAGTAGCTTTAGTTCTAGAGTTCGGTCTATATCTTCTTGATCGTGACGTGTAACCGAGGTATTCTGAGCCAATTCATTACAAACTTTGCATTCTGGAGGCTTTGGGTCAATGCAAGAGACACCGTCACAGCAGATGTGATGACAGTAACGAGGGTAACAAGACCAGAAATAGTTAGTCCTAAAGCACGCTTTCCTAGGAGAGCTGATTGTGCAGTTCCTGCAATACCTGGAGGCCTGTATCATGACACCATTTTCCTGTTATATTGGTAGGAAGCATAATAAAAGAGGGTTGCTTTAAAATTAATATATCTTCATTCAGCCTGGAAACACAGCTGGGAAGGTTACAGTGATGGCATTGGACAGCATAATGGGTTCCTGATCTGATGATGTTCACATTTCCAGTCACCAATACATATGGGGCTGGACACAGGCTCGTAAGCCATCGCAAGGGCTCTATGAACATACTCCTTTAGTATCAGCTAAGGAAGAGCCAGTAAAATTAAGAAAGTCAAAGGCAGCAGCTAAACACCAAAGATCTTTCTGCAAACCTCCTGTTTCCATGGTCAGGGTGTTACCCACAAACCCTCCTGGTGACATAGGCTCATGAAGGGGACGTTCAGCATCAAGCCTGTGGGACCAATCCAAGACATACGAGTCAGAGCCAGCAATACTATGTCTCACTGGTACAGGGTTGGCGCAATCTGGCCATTAAGGAAATGCTCCCTGCTCAGCAGTGGTGCTATTAGGGCAGGAGGGGAGCGGGGGATGCCGATCAGACAGCCATCGGTGGCCTTAGGGAACCCCAGGTTAGTAACTGTCTGAATATATTTTCCCACATCCCAGGGGCCTGCAATGTTAGCAATGTCTGCGCCTCCATAGAACATCTTATTTTCTTGGCCAAGCTGCAAACATCCCGAAGTCCCCCTTTTAGATAAACAAATAGGGGGTTCCCCACTAAAGACATCCTATCTAGGAAAAGACAAAAAGGGTAATTGACCATACCTTCACTACGCTTCCCATTGGCTAATCAGGGTGATATGCAAATTAACCGCCAACAAAGATGGTGGTTAATTTGCATAGGTAGGCTCCAAGCAGTGGAGCAAAGCCAAACGGCCCCGAAGCCAGCCGAGCAGCGAGGCCTCCCAGCCCCGGGATCAGCAGAGCCATGAGGCCTGATGGCTGTGGGGGTGGCTCTGGCCGGAGCCCAGCCTGAGCGAAGGCCTGGGTCCCGGGTGCCAGAGGAAAACTGGTGCCAAGGGAAGGGAAGGCCTATTGCACGAATCTCTTCATGCAACAGGCCTCTAGTTATAAGTATAATCACCTTGGGGAGAAGGAGTCATGTGTTGGTCGGAGCTACCCCCGACCATATTGGTGTTGTCAGTAAACGTCGGCACTGATTCCCCCGTCCAGGTGGTTGGGTTGACCAGGGGCGTCTGGAACGTATGTCCAGTAAGTCTCTGCTGTGGTCAGACCTACCTGGCAGCTGACAAGTGTCGGCACAGCAATAAAAAGGGTGGAGGGGTTACCTGGGCCCCTGACCTTCTACCACTGGTTGAGCAAGGATGGTCAGCTGCTTCAGCTGACCCCATGTGGGGACACTAGCTTCGCGGGTGGCCCTGGCCAGCTGCCCTCTGCTCTTCTCCTTCTTCGGGGCCGGTGGCTGAGCCAGTGTCTTCACCGGAGGTGTGACCTTCAGCTTCTTGAACAGCAGGATGAGCTGCTCTCCCGGGCCCAGGGTTGTGACACACCTCTCGCTCTGGCACCCAGATGGGGTTAGAGGCGCCTCTGGAAAGATAGAAAGGTGGCCTCTTCCTCACATCGTTACTGGATCCAGCCCTCTCCATGCCCTGTTTGTAAATCCTTCCATTACACCATTCCTGCAGGTGCCACAGCACCAGGAGCTTGATGCCTCTCGGCTGCTGTGCGGCCCTCGTTGTCACCATTTAAAAATTGTAAAGTATAAAGGGCATGATTCAACTGATGCTGAGGGTAATGCCCACCTCCCCCTTTCTGTTGTAACTGAGTCTTCAAGGTCCGGTTGGCTCTTTCTACAATTGCTTGTCTTTGGGGGTTATAGGGAATTCCTGTTTTATGTATTACTTGGTATTACTTGCAAAACTGCTGAAAGGAGAAGCTAGTATAAGCAGGTCCGTTACCTGTTTTTATCTCTAGGGGCTGCCCCAAGACTGGAAAAGCCGCTAGGCAGTGATTAATTACATGCTTTGTGCTTTCCCCTGTTTGGGGAGTGGCGAAAATGAAGCATGATCCACAGAGACATGGATCCACTGAAATCTGCCAAATTCAGGCACATGAGTGACATCCACCCGCCAGATATGATTAGGTTTAAGTCCTCAGGGACTTACCTTAATGCTGGCACGGGGAGGTGAATCGCACACGGGGGGCACTGCCTAACCATCTGGCGAGCCTGCTCTGAGGAAATGTGCAAGGCAGAGGCGTTGTGATGACACGGAGCATGTGAGGCCTGTGCCATTTAATCAATTTCCTTTTAACATTTCTTTCTACAAACTTTCTATAACTTCCACAGACAGTCTGACACCTTTCAGAAGTAACCACCGTTAGAAACCACCTTCTTTTTCCTTCAAAATGCATAACCATGCCTCAGACCTGCCATTAAATATTTCTACTCTAATATTCTTTCTTTCTGTCATACCTTCAGCAATTTGTACAGACTTCTTCTTTCTTTTTTCTTTAAACCTTAATTTTCCAATGATTACCAAAAAGTAAACAGCCAGCATTTCTTAGATTAATATTTTTGAACACACTTTAAATGCACTCTTACTCTTAAGAAAATATGCATTCAACAAAGTACAAGAGACCTTCTGCAATAAAAACTAAGAGCAGGTGGATTAAAACTTGTCTAGCAGTCAATGTTTCAGTATTTTTATGTTATTTTAAAATAATTTAGATGTTTACCATTTCACCCAGCAATGTGTTAAAGCCTTTAAGTTACAAAAACACATGGGAAAATTACGTACAGTTACATGAGGCTGGAGAAAAGGCAGGGGAGGGGGAGCAGGCCCCACAGCCTGTCCCAGGCCTCTAGCCGCTTGGATTCAAACTGCTACCTTTTTCCTTAGAGATGCATCTACGGTTACTGCTGTGGCTTCTCTACTTTTACAAGGAGAAGGGCGACTGGCCCCTCCTCCCACAGAGAGCACAGTCCGTCTCCTCTCGAGTGACTGGACTTTCATTATTGACATATTTATAATTATTACTGAAGAGCTTTATCACAAATCCTTCATTTTAGTTACATTTATTTATTATATCTTAACAACTTTGAGATTTTAAAGCCAATATTACCTAAAGCATTTTCTTCACCATCATTGCCCTTTCTGTTCAAAGACAGGACGCGCTAATCCAGCTGGGACGTATCCGCCGGGACCAAGGAGCCACCCTTATCGTGGGAGCACAGATCTTGTTGTCCAACCCAGCCTGCAGAGCTTACTTCCTTATGTAATTTCAAGTATATTGTGTTGGTCTGATTTAGTTCAAAAATATTTCTTTTAGGGAGAGAGTAGATCTTTGTGTCACCTCAGGGCCCTTGGGATGTCACAAAGCTGTCTCCCAGTTAAATTCTTGAAATATTACATTCAGAAAAGCTGTCAAATATGCCTAATTTAAAGATCATTAAAACTTAAACCAGTTTTAACATGAAAGATTTGATCTTGACCACAAAATTAATCCTTTCCAATCTGGCTAATAAATTGTTATATTTTAATAATCCCATAGTATACTTTGAATTGTAGAGAACACGCTGGGAGACACACCTACCGCCCGCCCTTCTCTCGCTGCCATGCCCCGAAGGTCAACCTTAGTTCTGCCTCGCTGGCCTGCGTGGGTTTGTGACTTCAGAGGCAGGAGCCGGCCACGGGTCCGGTCCGGTCCGGTTAGTACCGACACCGCCAACTGGGTGTTTAACGAATGTGATGCTGTGCGGGGCTTTGGAAACTTCGCCGCTGCCGAGTTCAGCGAGCACCGCCCCTCACTCCGCCCTGCCGGCTCAGCGAGCACCGCCCCTCACTCCGCCCTGCCGGCTCAGCACCGCCCCTCACGCCGCCCTGCCGGCTCAGCGAGCACCGCCTCTCACTCCGCCCGGCCTGGAGAGCGAAACCTCAGTTTATTTTTATTTTTTCCGTTTTGCCTCAGGTGGGTAAGATAATGGTGTGTTAATCACAGGCAGGCTTGGAATTAGCTGGTCTTTGTTTAAACTTCCCTGGGTTGCAACCTCCACAAATTTTACACTTTCAAATGAATCTCAGAATTTAAAATTTTTAACCTAGCACAGCAAAATCATAAATCAGGGAAGAGCAAATTAAAGTCTCTAAAAGTTATCCAAAATTGCATCACAGACATAAAAAAAAATCTCAGTAGCTAAGTGTTTCTGGAGGGCTCATGCCCTGACAGAAAGAGCAAGATGCATCCCCAAGAATAAGGATTCTTGGCAGCTGCTGGGACGTCCTGCAATCTCTGTCACATGTTCAGCCTCACCACACACAACTAGGCTTTCCCCAAAGTGGGGCTTGTCCCATATTTAAACAAATTAAACAATAAAAAGACATAAAACATCAACAAACATTCTCATGTTTCCCATCCTTGGCCATAAGCTGGGGGCCCTTGATTTCGCAGAGAGACATCTGCATTGCAGGCAGCGGTCTGGGCCCATAGTATACTTTGAATTGTAGAGAACACGCTGGGAGACACACCTACCGCCCGCCCTTCTCTCGCTGCCATGCCCCGAAGGTCAACCTTAGTTCTGCCTCGCTGGCCTGCGTGGGTTTGTGACTTCAGAGGCAGGAGCCGACCACGGGTCCGGTCCGGCCCGGTTAGTACCGACACCGCCAACTGGGTGTTTAACGAATGTGATGCTGTGCGGGGCTTTGGAAACTTCGCCGCTGCCGAGTTCAGCGAGCACCGCCCCTCACTCCGCCCGGCCGGCTCAGCGAGCACCGCCCCTCACTCCGCCCTGCCGGCTCAGCGAGCACCGCCTCTC
>NW_006286818.1:828561-831945 GCF_000327345.1 Myotis davidii
GCTTTAGAACTCAATTTTTTCCTCTCGCTTTTCCTTACAAGCAGCCTTGGAACTTAGCCGGCCTTTGTTATAAACTTCTCTGGGTTATAATCTTTACAAGTTTTATACTTTTAAATTAACCTTAGAATTTAAAATTTTTAACCTAGCACAGCAAAATCATAAATCAGGGAAGAGCAAATTAAAGTCCCTAAAAGTTAGAAAGACAAAATTACATTACAGACATACAGACAGAAATCTTACTAGCTGAGAGTTTCTGGTGGCCTGGGAGGGAGAGAAAGAAGGCAGCTGCCGGGAAATCCCTTCAATCCCTTCTGTGAGGTGCAACCACTACAGGGAGCCTGAGCCTCCAGCAAAGTGGAATACAAAGTCACTTTCACTTTTGGCCAAGCAGCTGGGCAGCTGCAGGCAAAACCTTTCTCATTATCTGAGTCATCTGCTCACAGCGATGCTGGTCCCCTCCGCCTCAAACTCCAGCTCGCACTCATAATAGGAGGTAAAACACTATCAGGCGGGCTCTGGACTGCGGCTGCAGGAGTGACAGGCAGAGGAGGAGGTGGCGCAGAGGGGGCAGTGGTGTTTTAGAGATTCGCACCCTTCTGCAGGCTGTGAAGCCGTGGCCGCACCCTGCTGAGGTGTTCTTAACCTCGCCCGCGCCGGAGCAAGCAGTCACGAATTAGAGGCCCTGCGAACGCAGGAACAGGAATCTTCTCTGGGCCTTCTGCTGTGTGTCGGCCGCACAGCTAACTGCTTTCCAGCCTTTTCCCGGCTCTGTAAGTCGACGGTTCCCTCTTCAGGAAACAAGGGCGAGTTTCATTAACAAAATTTAAGAAATCAAGAATGTGACTACGCTTAACAGAGCATCCTCTAGCTGTAAGCATTGTCGTAAGCATTTGAGAATAGAGGTCTCTTTCCTGATACCCTGAATTTCCCGTTTTACACGCAGCCGTTTCACCTGCTCTTTACGTTACTTCGTGAATTTGTCGCACGCGCAGCTCAGAGCCATGCCCTTACTTTTATTGCTTAGAGCTCCCCTGACTCAGGTCCCCTCTGGGCACAGACATGGGGTTCTCCAGCCAGGACGAGCACGGCTAGAGAGTGAACGAGACCTGAGCCGGGGTGACTGGGGATTGAGAAAAAGAAAGAGACAGACACAGACAGTAGGATCAGGTGGGACACTGTTCTCAGATGGACAGTGACCCAGAGCTACTGCAGCACATTTATTATGTATAGCATGTTACCAGGAAGTTTTCTTAGAGTTATATGCAGCATGAGACCAGGAAGTTTCAGACAAAGGAAATTATGTGAAATCATGCTTAAAGACCAAGCTGCAATTCCTCCTTCCTGTGGCTTCTCGATATTGTCAGGCCTGACTGAGCCGGATAACTGTGTCCGCCCTGGCACCTGAGCTATGGGTCAGGCCTGACAACAGTTCTGCCTTTGGTCAGGCGTGTTTCCAGGACAGGGGTTGGTCGACGCGCTGGACTCAGCGCTCTCCCAGGCGCTCTCTACAAAAATGTGGGTAGAGGTTCTGAATAGACACTTCTCCAAAGAGGACATGCAGATGGCCAATAGACCTATGAAACGCTGCTCAATATCACTAATCATCAGATAAATTCATGTTACAACCACATTAAGCTATCACGCCTGTCACAATGGCTGTCATCAATAAGTCAGCCAACAAGTGTCGGTGAGGGTGTGGGAAGGGACCCCTTGGCACCACAGGTGGAAATGCAGATTGGTGCGACCGCGATGGAGACCGTACCGAGGTCCCTCAAAATGGGCCCAGCGATACAGGGACAGGCTCCTTTACATTAAGTGTTGGCATTTCTGTCTCCATCAGGGCTCTGTCCTCTTGCCCTCAGCCCTGCGTTCTAAGAAATATCATTTATGTTTGTCCTGCTCTCCAGCCAACCAGGCAGTTCTCCAGGGAGTGACCCACTCGGGGCGCTGACTTCAACTGGAGATGAGGAGAGCCAGCACAGTGTAGAGCAGTGGTTCCAAGAGAGGGTTTTTTTAAATTTTATAGACTAGTCACATTTCCAAAGAAGTCTGAGGCTCAACAGAAAGTTATCAATTTTCTCTTTTTGCCTGGCAAGGCCATTAAAACACAGACCATCTGCCACCACTTCACAAAAGCAGAAAGGTATCACCTTAGACTGAAAATAGAGGCCTTGCCAAGGAAGGGGAAGTATGTGGCCTCCATTAGCCCAAAACTAGGGTTCAATAGTATGTGCTGCTCTGACTGACAGACACCTGGTAAGATTGGGAGGCCTTCACGGGACCTGACCACCCATTCTCCTTACTCGGGACCAGGCAGAGCTCCTGGTTACCCCTCAGTCGTGGGCTTCATTCTCTGCCAGGCCACAGAATCATTCCAACAAGTCCACCTCCTGCCTCCATGGGACACAGGGCCAGCCCAGCTACTTGACGTGACAAAGCCTGCTTCGCGGCTTCTGGCTGGTCACTCGGACCCCCAGCGCGACTCCGATCTGGCCCCCTACGGCAGGTAGTGTCCTCCTCTGGGCTGTGAGCGTGTGTGATTCATCAGTTACTGTGGCTCTTATCTGTGCAGTGTCAGATGTCAGAGGCTTAGTCATCTCCCAGCCCTAGAATGGGAATGCCTCCCCCTCGGCAAAGTGGAGGAGAGGTTATCCCACAGGCAGCGCCTGACAGCCCTGTGCAGATGGCCCCACGTTGTCCTGTGCTTCCCAGTTCACCAAGAACCAGGAAACCCACCTGGCAGAACTCAGCAGCCCCCCGCCCCCGCCCCCCAGAGCCGTGGAGAGCAGCGTCTGTGGAGTCGGGAGCGGGGGTCCAGCTCTTCCCGGCAGAGCTCCAAAGCATTTCGCTGGCCTTGGACAAACCATTCGCCTTCTCAGGCCTGGATTTCCTGCTCTAAAACGCTGGGATGGCCCAACCAGCGTGGCTCAGTGGTTGAGCTTCTGAAACCTATGACCTAGGACAAGGGTGGGCAACCCCTGGCACGCATGCCAAACATGGCTCGCCAGTAACTTTTGCTGGCACGTGAAACCCTCTCTTATAATCTTCCATTTACAATTGTGAATCCTTGTTCTCAGTGATGAATTTTGTTAAGTCTCGTAGTAGGAATAGCCTGACGGATGAAAGTAGTAGCTCGTGCATATCTCTGAAGGTCATGAAACATAAACCTGATGTAAAATCTCTGTCATCAGTGATGCAGCAGCAAAAGTCCCACTGATAATATCAAACGGAGCCATAAAGTTTCCTGTCGGACTATCCGTGTACATGTAGACATTAAAAAATGAATGTATTGCCCTGATCGGTTTGGCTCAGTGGATAGAGCATCAGCCTTCGGACTGAAGGGTCCCGGGTTCGATTCCAGTCAAGGGCATGTACCTTGGTTGC
>NW_006286818.1:832039-834924 GCF_000327345.1 Myotis davidii
CTCTTCACATACGAACACATTAAGAGATCTCAAGTGGGCGTAACATGTTCTCAAAAAATTAGGGTTGGCACACAGAAGAATTTTGAGTCAGAGATTTTGCTGGTTTTGGCACGCACTCACAAAAAGGTTGCCCACCCCTGCCTAGGAGGTCACAGTTCAATTTCCGATCAGGGTGTATACCCACATTCTGGGCTCCATCCCATGTGGGGTGTGAAGGAAGCAGCCAATCAATGATTTCCTCTCACCATTGATGTTTCTATTTCTTTCTCCCTCTCCCTTACTCTCTGAAATTAATAAAAATATTTTTTAAATATATTTTATTGATTTTTTACAGAGAGGAAGGGAGAGAGATAGAAACCCAGAAACATCGATGAGAGAGAGACGTCGATCAGCTGCCTCCTGCACATCCCCAGTGGGGGATGTGCCTGCAACCCAGGTACATGCCCTTCACCGGAATTGAACCTGGGACCTTTCAGTCCGCAGGCTGACGCTCTATCCACTGAGCCAAACCGGTTTCGGCAATAAAAATATTTTTTAAATAAAAAAGAAAAGAATGATGGGATGACTTGTCACCTCTGTGGTTTTATGAAGAGCAATCTGATGAAATCAGTGAATGAGAAGAGGGAATAATAGGTAAATTCCCTTAGTCACCCTAAAGGAGCCAGCATTTGAGTGGAGCTCTGATCCCAGGCGCCTGCAGCTGGAGCCACCACAGATGGTGGGAGAAGAAAGGTCAGGGATCAACAAACAGCCCGGGCCTGCCAGGACAGTCTGCCTTGGGTTGGCACCTTTCACCCTGCCTGCTTTCAGCATCTCCCTCCTGTCCCATCAGGAAACGGGAGTTTTATTCTCCTCCTCCACCACCCTGGGCTCCCAGGTCGTCTCATTTGATGAGCCATGAATGCGATGGGACACATGACTGCCTCTCCCTCCAGAGTCCCCACTCCCCTCCCTGCCTGGAGGCCAGCGCGTGGGGACCCGGAATGTAGGGCAGGTTCTCAGAACTTATCAAAATAGCACAGCCAGCCTCCTGCCAGCAGCACTCAGAGAGGGGGCTGTGAAGCGGAACACAGCGCATGGGGTCTGCCGATCGGAGCCCGATCCGAGCCCAGATAGCTTTGGTAGCTGATGGGCCTCTGGGAAGCCCGTGTTCTGCCAAAGCGAAAACGGGAACTGTCCCCAGCGCCTATCTGTGTGCGCATGTGAAGTGAATGTTCTTAGCCCGGCCTGTGTGGCTCAGTGGTTGAGCGACTATGAACCAGGAGGTCAGGGTTTGATTCCTGATCAGGGCACATGCCGGGGTTGCGGGATTGATCGGCAGGAGGCAGCCGATCCTGATTCTCTCTCATTATTGATGTTTCTATCTCTCTCTCCCTCTCCCTTCCTCTCTGAAATCAATACAAATACATGTTTTTAAAAAGGAGTGAGAGAATGGTCTGATAGCAGACCAGTGCCCTGCGGTCCCCAGACCCCATGCTGCTGTGAGGGCTCGGACTCCGGCAGCTCTGCTGAGAGAGGGGGCAGGGCAAATGCATTAACTGCCCCCAGAGCTTCTGTTGTTTACCAGAGCGGGGCGGGGTTGGACTCCATGAGGCTCCTTCCAGTTAGAGCCCATCACGCTGAGTGCCGGGGGCCATCGAAGCCCGGGGTGGGGAGGAGAGAGTCCCGCTGCCAGCCCAGGGCCGGCTTCCAGAAGGGCCATTACAGTAATGGGCGTGCAGCAGGGTGCAGGCCGCTACGGAGAAATGGGAGAGGAGGAGGCAGGCAGATGGCGGGGGGTTGGGGGGCCCACAGGCTGTCCTGACCAGAACTCACAAAGTGGCCATGAGAATGCAAATCAGTAAAAGGATCCTTCGTTCAAAAAGTTCCCTCGCCTGTGGGAGGCGGCCAAGTGGTCAGCGCTGGCTGTAAACAGGAAATCCCAGCCCTCACCAGTTGGGCTCAGTGGACAGAGCGTAGGCCTATGGACCAAAGGGTCCCGGGTTTGATCCTGGTCAAGGGCACGAACCTCAGGTTGCAGGCTCCGCCCCGACCCCGCCCTGGTCAGGGGCATGCAGGAGGCAACCAACTGATGTGTCTCTCACATCGATATCTCTGTCTCTCCCTCTCTGCCCCACTCTCTCTAAACTCAATGGGAAACTATCCTCGGGCGAGGATTTCTTAAAACGTTTTTAAAGGAAAAGCACCAAGAGCTTCTGGTGCCATCGGATGGGAGGCGCCCAGGACAGTCGCCGGGAGGTGAAAAGCTCGGTCCCAGGTTCCTTTCCAGTTGGCCCCGCTCCTCCCCGCCCGCAGCTCCAGTGTTCCCCCCACTAGGCTGGGCCTTGAGAATTGGGGTTCGCCAGCCCAGGTAGACTGGCAGCTCTCCCACTTCCTAACCATGAAATGGGGGGAACCCAGCAGACTGTTGGGGGGGGGGGTGCCCAGCACAGTGCTTGATGGAAAACAGCAATCCTGCCCTGGTCTGGAGACCAAGCACACAGGGTACTCAGGGACTTGTGGGGGGGTGGGGGGGAAGAGGAGGGCAGGAACCTTCTAGAAGGTTCTAGATTTCTAGAACCTTCTAGCTCCCTGCGCAAGGAGTTGCCAGCCCAGGAACTGAGCCGGTGCCCCAGAGGAGCCAGCCCCTGAAGGCTGGGTGTTAGGATGGGGGAGTGGGGTCAGGGCTGGGACCTGGAAAAACAGGGTGCAGTGCTGCCCTGCTCCCCAAGGGCCGCTCCAGGGTGGGAAACACCTTGCCATCTTCCTTTGGAAAAAGCCTGTCAAATTCCAACTCCAAAACCTCTCGGGAGCCTCCCTAGCAGCTAAGCTCGGGCTGAAAGGAAGCAACAAGGTGAGGCCGCTGCCCAAGGGGGCCGCGCGGGCCTCCGCCCCTCACCCCTCGG
>NW_006286818.1:836045-838453 GCF_000327345.1 Myotis davidii
TGCACGGGGCAGGGCCGCGCGCATTGCAGGCCCCTCCCGAGGCCGCTCCCTGGCGCGCAGGTGCACAGCTGGGTGCCTGCTCTGAGTCGCCTGCCTTGCCAGCCAAGATTGCAAAAGTAAAATACATTTTTTAAAAGGCAGGGCGGAGAGCCTAGGCCTCAGACCCCTGAAGCCGGGCTGGAAAACAGGCCCGGGGTCCTGCGGGGAGAACGGGACATCTGGGAGCCTCTTGGTTCCCAGGGGAGCAGCGCCCGCCCCGTCAGGAGCAAACGCCTTAGCTGTGAGCCAGTGCGGTGCGAGCTGGGTGCACGTAGCCGCACGGCCACCGGCCACCGGGGAGAGGGCGGCCGTGTGCCTGTCACTCACGAAGGAGCATCGAGCCGACATGTGTCATGTTCCTTCATGACATCACACCCTCTGGGTAGCTGGCCCAGAGGCGGCCATTCCTTGAGCCTCTGGGGAGCACTGCCAGGGAGTGTGTGCACGTTGAGGATTTCCTCCTGAATGGGAACTAGGAGGTCCCCGGGTGAGCAGTTTCTGGCTTAAACCCTTTTCGGTCCAACCGGGAGGCTGACTCGACAGACCAGGCGCTAGGAGCAGGTCCAACGGTCGGGGCTGAGGTCCACACCGCAAACCGGTTCAACAGTCAATCCCGTCAATTAATTTGGGCCAGACTGTTGGAATTCCAAAAATAAAATTGGACCGCAAAGGGTTGGGTTTCAAGATGAAGAGCTGTTTGGAGCCCGGGCTGGGGCAGGGGCACAGTCCCTTGCACCGAAGGATTGCTGGTTCCATTCCGGGCAAGCACGTGCCTTGGTTGCAGGTCCCTCCTGGCCCGGACACATACAGGAGGCAGCCGATCGATGTCTCTCTCTCTCCCCCTCCCTCCTCCTTCCCTCCCTCCCTCCCCCTTGCAACGCCCTGGAGGAGCTGAACAGCAGTGTAAATGAACTGTGCACTTGAAGTGGTTAAGATGGTGAACGGTGTGCTACGTGTACTTCACCACAATTACAAAGTAGGCATCCCTGCCTTCCTGGAGGGAAAGGAAATGCTAGAATGAGAATCACTCTCTGAGAGCCGCCCAAGCAAGTGCTCAGCACAAACTCACATGGCAGGGCCTGTCCCCTCCCACTGCTCTCCTGAGGAAGGCTCTGCCAGCGCCCGATGGCCTGATGGCCTGCGTCGCAGGGTCCCCGTGGCACACCGGCCTCATCTCTTGGCTGACGCCCTGTTCCCACCCGCAGATCCTGAACCAGGCCCTCGGCACCATGAACCCCGCCCTCAGCATCGCTCTCCTGCTGACAGGTACCGGGCAAGGGGTGGCTGGGAGCATCCTGGCTTCCTTCCTTTAAGAAGCTAGCTTCTTCCTCCTGGCCTGGGAAGGTGGGGATGACTATGGAGGGAGGGCTCTTCTTTTTTTAAAATAGATTTTTATTGATGTCAGAGAGAAACATCCATGAGGAGAGAGAACCATGGATCGGCTGCCTCCTGCACACCCATACCAGGGATCGAGCCCACAACCCGGGCCTGTGCCCTGACCGGGAATCGAACCCATGACCTCTTGGTTCCTGGGTCCAAGCGCAACTGCTGAGCCATGTTGATGGGGCAGAAAGGCGCTTTTTCATCCCTACGTCAGCGGAGCCACCTGGTTGGCCTGGCGGCCTGGGGTGGTTTGGGAAACAGTTCACAGAGCCCACCCCGCATGGCGTGGGAATCTCCGCTGGGAACCAGGAACCTGTGTCACCTCCCCAGGGTGTCCGGCCCCTGGGGCACGCGGTGGGACCAAGCCTGGGGTGCCTGAGGGGGGCTAGGCTCGCAAGGGGTGTGGAGGGGTGCTCAGGAGGCACCCCCTGTGCCCCTGGCCGGGCCCACTCTGCTGTGAATGTGGAGGGAGGCCTCCTGTGGGGCAGCCCCCCGCCCCCCGGCTCAGAGGGGGCGCTCTGGGCCAGGCTTGCAGGTGGCCGGCGGCCAGAAGGTGACCAGCCTCACGGCCTGCCTGGAGGACCAGAGCCTGCGCCTGGACTGCCGCCACGAGAACACCACGACCGTGCCCATGCAGTTCGAGTTCAGCCTGACCCGCGACGCCAAGAAGCACGTGCTGTTCGGCACCATCCCCGAGCACACGTACCGCTCCCGCACCAACTTGACCAACAGGAGCACCCTCAAGGTCCTCTACCTGTCCGGCTTCACCTCCAGGGACGAGGGGCTGTACACCTGCGAGCTGTACGTTCCCGGCCAGCCCCCCAGCTTCTCCAACAGGAACGTCTCTGTGCTCAGAGGTGAGCAAGCCCCTGAGGAGGCCAGGTGAGCCGGGGAGGCTGCAGGGCGAGCAGGAGCAGGCAGCGCCTTCACCTCTCCCCTTCCTGTGCCCTGGGGAATCCCTGCCTTCAGAGCACAGGGGGGGGGGG
>NW_006286818.1:838521-839953 GCF_000327345.1 Myotis davidii
AGTCAGACAGTCCCTCTCCCCACCTGGAAAACGGGGTTGACCCTCACCCACAGTTTTGTCTGTATTTTTGTTAATTCTCACCCGAGGACATTTCCATTGATATTAGGGAGAGAGAAGGAAAGACAGACAGAAATATCAATGTGAGAGAAACACATCAGACTGGTTGCCTCCTGCACGATCCCTGACCAGGGCCCCAGGCAGGGGAGGAGCCTGCAGCTGAGGTACACGCCCTTGACCTGAAGGGAACCGGGGCCCTTGGGTCTGCGGGCCAACGCTCTATCCACTGAGCCACAGCGGCTAGTCACCCCAGTTTTCCTGTGAGGACGCTTAGTAGAGATTGGGTATGATGTTTGTTCAAGGACTCAGGACCCTGCGCATGGGAAAGGTGGTTGGTTCTGCTGGACCAGGTTGGCCCTGGTTCCGGCCGAGAGCCTCATGGCGCCAGCCTCCCCGGGGAGCCGCAGGTGGCGGCCTGGGCTCTGCTCCTCATGCCTGCTCTGCCCTCTCCCCGTCTCTTCTCTCCCCACAGACAAGCTGGTCAAGTGCAGGGGCGTCGGCCTGCTGGCCCAGGACGCCTCCTGGCTGCTGCTGCTGCTGCTCTCCCTGCCTCTCCTGCAGGCCATGGATTTCGTCTCCCTGTGACCTGTCCAGACAGCTTCCTCCTCAGGGTCAGCTGACCCCTCCCCCAATCCCTTACATACCTGGGGGAAATGGGGACCCCACCCTCTTAAGGAGTCCCGTGCTGCATGCCATCATCTACCCACGCCCCTGCCCCCCAGCGCCCCCGCCCTCCACACACCACTGGCCTCTCGTCCTTGCTCCAGAGCTGCTGCTGCTTCTGTGGTTTATTCAGGGGCTTCCTTCCTTTTCTTGGGGAGTTTGTGAAAACGGAAGCCAGGTTGGGGCCCGATGGAGAGCGAGGACAGGGGAGGGGCTGTGGGGTGGAGGGGTACCTGTGAGGGGGTCATCCCTGCCCCGGGGACCAGAGCCTGGGAGGGCGGTGTGCTTGGGTGCAGAGCCCCCTCAGCAGCCCCGCCGGGATGTGAGGAGAGTGCTAGGGGCACCCTCCCCGCAGCCTGCAGCTGGCCTCTTCCCACCTCCTCCAGTGGAGGCTCAGACCCTGCCCAGCAGCAGTGCTGACGGGGTGAGAGGGGGTGAAGGGAGGGGGAGGGCCCCCCTCCCCCTCCCCCTCTCCCTTCCCTCCTAGGCACGCTAAGAAGGAGCCTGCTGCCTCTCGCTGCCTCCCCAGCAGCTGAGAGCGGCTGACCCAGCCCCTAAGAATCCCAGACGCTGACCTGGAGGCAGTGAGGGGCCAGGGGAGCCCAGAGCCACGGGATCTGGCCCCAGTGTTTCTCCAGGAGGCAGAGGCGGTTCCTGCCCTCCCAGCCCCAGCTGGTGCCTGAGCCTCACTCCCTGCCCCACAGCCTGCTGT
>NW_006286818.1:840101-847373 GCF_000327345.1 Myotis davidii
AAATGGATTTCCCTGACACCCAGCTCCCCGTCTGCCTGGCAGCTCTGCCTCGTCCTGTGACTGCATCGTGCCACCCCCGCTTATGACATCTCATTGAGGAAAAAGAAAGTTGCACAATAAACAAACCTCTGGAATCTGTGGTCCCCACTCTGCTCCCTCCACCCCCAGGCAGCCCCCCTTGGCCCCGGAGGTCTGACCTGCCCCCAGGGGTGCACTGAAGCTGGCGGCTGGGAGCCGTTCTAACCAATGGGACACCTTTGCCCAGATGATGGGCCTTCCCTCTGCTGACTCACCTGCCCACGCGTGCCCCTGGCCCTGAAACACGCCAACAATGCTAGGAGGTGGAGCCCACTTTTCCTTCTCACATCTGGTTCTCGGAAATGCCCCCTCCAGTTACGCCCGCTGCGGGAGGGCATGTGCTGGGCAAGGGAGGAGCAGGAGTGGGCCCAGTAGGTGCTGCCCATCGCCAGGGGGAGGGCAGCATCTCTCCCGCCCTCCTAGGCCTGGAGGGGGGGGGGCGCCAGAGCCCCTCAGCTCCCGCCCCCAAGAGGCCATGTGCAGGCTGAACAGCACCCATGTCCTGACACAGGTGCTAGGACAGGGTCGCACCGGGTTCCAGGTTCCCCTAGCTGGCAGCCTGAGGCACCCCCCACCGCCTTCCCTGCTGGGTCAGGGACCTGGGGGAGGCGGTACAAATACCAGAGGCCCACTCACTCCTTGTTCAGCTCTGGGTAAAATGGTTCCTCTGAGCATTTGTTAAAAGGCCCAGTATCTAGCCCGGCCAGTGTGGCTCAGTGGCTGAGCATCGACCTATGAACCACGTCACTGTTCGATTCCTGGTCAGGGCACATGCCCAGTGTGGGGCATGCAGGAGGCAGGTAATCAGTGGTTCTCTCTCATCATGGATGTTTCTATCTCTCCCTCTCCTTTCCTCTCTGAAATCAATAAAAGAATATAAAAAATAAAATATATTAAAAAGATAGGCTTTAAAAAATAAGTTAGTATTCAACACTACTAAACTGGACACTTAAAAATGGTTAAGATAGTGTTTTTACCACAATAAAATAAGTGGGAAGTCAAATTCATAGAAACAGACAGCAACAGGGCTGGTGGCCGGGGCAGGTCGGGGGCGGGGATGGAGTGGGAGCCACCGTTGAGGGCACAGCGTTCCCGTTCTGCAAGCTGAGAGGAGTCTGGACAGACTCACAGTGACAGTGACCCCGACGGTGTGTGCACGGCCGCGCTGCACTCGGCGTCTCATGCGTGTGCTGCGCCCGGCTGCGCGCTTCCTCAGGGCAGCAGCCACGGCATGGAGCTCATCCACCACACACAGAGTGGGGGCTGCCAGCGCACGGAGTGTGACCTCAGGACGTGCTATGGAAAGGCACACGCAGGGCCCTCTGCCAGGCCCCGCGCTTCCCAGGGGATAAGGCAGGAGGCGGCGTTAACACAAAAGACAGACTCCACTACTTTAAAAAATATATATTTATTGACTTTTAGAGAGGGAGCAAGATAGAAACATCAATGATGAGAGAGAATCAATAATCAGCTGCCTCCTGCACGCCCTCTACTGGGAGTGGAGCCTGCAATCCGGGCATGTGCCCTGGACCAGAATCGAACCCAGAGCCCCTCAGTCCTCAGGCCGACCCTCTATTCACTGAGCCAACCCGGCCAGGGCTAGAATTCAAACTCTTCCCCATGACCTCAGAGGCCCTGTGGGCCCTGGCTTTCCTCTCCACTGACACCTTGTCCACGCCCTCCCTGGGCCCGCAGAGTGCGCTCTGACCTCCCTGTGCTGGGGCCGCTCCTGCTGCTCGTCGGGGGGCACTGCTTCCTACCTTTCAGGCTCCGCTCCGCTCCGTAGCCCCATGACTCTCCCTCGCATCCTGACCAAGGACCACCCATTGTTCTCCTATTGCCTCCGACATGTGAATGACCAGAATATGCAATCATCTGATTTACGTATTGGTTTCCTGGCATGCTATTGAGGAAGAACAATAGAAGCAAGAAATCAGGAGGCGCCCTGGCCTGTTTGCTCAGTGGATAGAGCATCTGCCTGAGGACTGAAGGGTCCCGGGTTCAATTCCCGGTCAGGGCACATGCCCAGGTTGTGGGCTGGATTCCCAGTGGGGGGCATGAAGGAGGCAGCTGATCAATGATTCTCTCTCTTCATTGATGTTTCTCTCTCTCCCTCTCCCTTCCTCTCTGAAATCAATAAACATATATTTTTAAAAAATCAGGAGGATATTGCAATAGTCCAAGAGATGATGCTCATCTAGAAAGAAAATGTGGCAGCAAAAGCAAAGAGAAGTGGTGGCTTTGGGATCTAGAGCGTTAGAGCTGAGAGGACTGGTGAGATCGGAATACGGCCTATAGATTAACCAATATCAGTTCCCCAGTTTTGATATTATGCTACAGCTATGTGAGATGTTACTACTGAGGGAACCTGGGGGAAGTATACACAGGACCTCTTTTTGCTATTTTTGAACTGCCTGTAAATCCGTTATTTTTAAACTAGAGGCCCGATGCACAAAAATTTGTGCACTCGGGGGCGGGGAGGGGAGTGCCTCAGCCCGGCCTGTGCCCTCTCGCAGTCTGGGACCCCTGGGGAGATAACAACCTGCTGGCCTAGGCCCGATCCCAGGTGGCAGAGGGCAGGCCCAATCCCTAGGTGCAGCCCCTGGTCGGGCTCAGAGCAGGGCCGATTGGGGAGTTGGGGTGCCTTCCCCTGTCATGCACAGAGCAGGGCCCATCAGGGGGTTGGGGCGCCTTCCCCTGTTACGAACAGAGCAGGGCGGATAGGGAGGTTGTGGCCCCACTCCCTGTCACACACAGAGCTGCAGGGCAATCAGGGGGTTTGGGCGCTGCCCCATCACACTGATCCCGGTGCCAGGAGGCCTCGCGGCTCCGCTGATCCCGGTGCTGGGAAGCATATTACCCTTTTACTGTATAGGATAGAGGCCTGGTGCACGGGTGTGGGCCGGCTGGTTTGCCCTGAAGGGTGTCCTGGATCAGGGTGGGGGTCCCCACTGGGGTGCCTGGCTAGCCTAGGTGAGGGGATGATGGCTGTTTGCAGTTGGTCACGCACCCTTCAGGGTGGGAGTCCCCACTGGGGTACCTGGCCAGTCTGGGTGAGGGGCTGAGGGCTGTTTTCAGGCTGGCGGGTGACTGAAGCTCCCAACTGCTCCTTTTTTTCTTTTTTCTTTTTTTATTCTGGGCCAGCTTTAGCTCTGGCTCCAGCTCTGAGGCCTCTGCTGCTGAAAGCAGGTATCTGATTTGTTTGGGTTCTATAATCGAAACACTGTATCAACTCCAGCTCTGAGATCCCGACGGGCTGAAAGCAGGTTTCTGGGGTTTTGTTTAGTTTCTATATTTGTAACAATGTTTCAAACTGCAAGCTCAGAGGCCGGCAAGGCAGGCGGGGAACATTGGAGTCCTCCGTCACTGAAGCAAGCAAGCCAAATGTTAGCTTCAAGCTGCCTGGCTGCTGGCCACCATGTTGGCTGGCACTTAATATGCATATCTTGCTGATTAGCCAATGGGAAGGGTAGTGGATGTACGCTAATTACCATGTTTCTCTTTTATTAGATAGGATGAGTTTTTGTTGTTGCTATTAATCCTTACCTGAGGATATTTTTTCCATTGATTTTTTTAGAGATTGTAAGGGAGGGAAGGTGAAAGAGAGAGAGACATCAATGTGAGAGACACATCAATTTGCCTCCCACGTGCACCCCAACCAAGTGTTTTTTAATTCTCAACAATCCTCCCCCCCAAAAAAAGCCAAGTATTAACTCCAGAGGGAGGGGAAAAAAGAATTCCAGTAGCACATTACATGGCTTATCTGTGAATAATATTTATATAGTCATCTACTTATATAAAAACCATGGGTGGTGTTTTCACATACAGATGAACAGTGGCTGAGCGGAAGGAAGTCAGAGAAAGCTGCCCTCGAGTTCCAAGTTCTGCCCTCTTCCAGACAGTCCAGTTTCTCCCTGTATGAGTCTGGGTCCCCAGAGAGTCACCTGGAACTGGAGTTCAGAGCAGTCGGGGGCTTGTGACTCCCTCCCAATTCAAAAAGACAACCACGTCCTCTGTTGCCAGCCATTTCCACGTGCTCCTCCGTACCTCTGCACTTCCACACCTCCTCTGAGTCTCAGTGTACTTTTCTCTTTCCTTCTAGTTGTAGAATTTCCACTCAGCCAGCCTTCCTGTGGTTCTGGATGATGTCCGTTTTGTCTTTTAGTTGTATTTTTGAATTTGTTGTGGGAGGCAGCAATTTCCGGTGTTTACCTATGCAGCCATCTTGGTTTCTCCGAGCTCATCCTTGATGTTTCTATCTCTCTCTCTCCCTCTCCCTTCCTCTCTGAAACCAATAAAACTATATTTTTTAAATTCCTATATAATAAAAGGGTAATATGCAAATTGACCAAACCATGGAACGAGCAGTCGTATGACGTGCACTGATCACCAGGGGGCAGATGCTCAATGCAGGAGCTGCCCCTAGCCCGCAGGCTCCAATCGCCTGATCAGGAACCGCCAGCCAACCTCTCGGTCCCTTCCCCCGGCGGGTAGGCTCTGATCACCCGCTGGTGAAAGGGAACCAGGGGTGGGTGTCAGCAGGGGCAGGGCCGATGAGCGGGCAGAAATAGCCAACCTCTTGGTCCCTCCTCCCGGCCAACAGGCTTTGATCACCCGATGGCGAATGGAAAGCCAGGGATGGGTGGTGGTAGATGTGGGTGGCACCAGGCCAAGGCCCCCACCCTGCCGGTCACCCCATACACAGAGGGCAACTGGTGGCAGGGGCCGGGGCCAGCAAGCAGGCGGGATGGCCAATCTTTTGGTTCTTTTGGTTCTTCCCCCACCCGCTCACTCCCAGCCAGCAGGCTCCAATCGCCTGCTGATGAACGGGGAACCAGGGGTGGGTAGCAGCAGGGAGTGGGGCTGGCTGCTGGCAGCTGGGGAAGATGGCACTGATCACAGGCCAGGCCTAGGGACCCCTACCTTTGCATGAATTTCGTGCACTGGGCCTCTAGTATAAGAATAAAATAAAATCATAGACTGTTGGAAAGCTCCAAGATTCCGGCCTTGCATGTTGGTTTGTTTTTGTTTTGTTTTGTTTTTTTAATATATTTTATTGATTTTTTACAGAGAGGAAGGGAGAGAGATAGTTAGAAACATCGATGAGAGAGAAACATCGACCAGCTGCCTCCTGCACACCCCCCACTGGGGATGTGCCTGCAACCAAGGTACATGCCCTTGACCGGAATCAAACCTGGGACCCTTCAGTCCGCAGGCCGACACTCTATCCACTGAGCCACACCAACCAGCCCCTTGCATGTTTTTTTTATTTATACTTGTTCCTGGGAATCTCTTCTAACCTCATGGCTTTAAATAACAACCATTAGCTGATGGCTCTCAATTTTGTATCTTCAACCCATATTTTGCCAAACTTGTACATCCAGCCACTTTCTTTACACCTTAACATGACTGATAGACATCTAAGACTTACATATATTAAACCAAGCTCCTGACCTCCCCTCCCCCAAACCTGCTTCCTCCACAGCCTACACCCTCTCAATGATCAGGCCAACAATCCCCCCTTTCTTTCATGGAACTAGCCCATCAGAAGACCCTGGAGGTTCTACGTTCAAATACACCCAGCCCTGGCCAGGAAGCTCAGTCGGCTACAGCTTGTCCCATACACCAAGGCTGCGGGTCCGATGCTGGTCAAGGTACATATAAGAGTCAACCAATGACGCATAAGTAAGTGGAGCGACAAAGTGATGCCTCTCTCTCAAACATCGTCACATGGCCTTAGAGCCACGGCCAAGTCCTTCCCTTAACTCTGACCTCCTCCCCGCCCCCTCTCTCTCTCTCTCTCATCACTCCAGCCACAACAACCTTGCGGTTCATCCTCAAAAGTGGCAAGCATGCTTCCACCTCAGGACCTTTGCATGTACTATTCTGTGTTCAACACTCTCCCCCAAGGCATCCAGAGGGTTCTCCCCTCGCCTCCGTCAGGTCATTTAAATGGCACCAGCTCCTGGAGGCCATCTCTGACTGCAACTGAGCCCCTCCCTCTCCCCTTCCGGGGGATAGCTATCACTACCATCTAACGTGCTGGAGGGTATACTTATTTGATGATTGTCCTGCTTCTACTAGAATGCAAGGGTTTTGCCTGTTTTGTTCACTGCTGTATCCTCAAAGCCTAGAAGAGTGCCTGGCACGGTCGTCACCCCTGTAAAATGTGATCTAATCAGGGCCCCACGGAAACAAAGGGCTGAGAACCACATCCTCAAACCTTAAGGTTAGTCTGAAACAACAAGAGACACCCCTTCTTACTTGGAGCAGAAGGAAGAATGAATTCAGATACATATCTGAATTCATTGCAGGCAAAAATCTAAGTATTTTTCTCCTCTAATTTGTCCGGGAAACAGACAACACAGGGAGTTCAGAGGAGTAGCAATGAACACAAATGCCAGCTGTGGAGAATGGGAGAGGGAGCTAACAGATCCTGGGCACTCCTGCCGGCAGGTGGAGCCACCCAAGGCTGCTGGACTTCCTCCTGGTCGCCTAGGGCAGTGGTACAGTGCGATTGAAACTTCGTGGCCCATGCGCAGAAGTCGGTTTTCGGAAAGGAGATCGACGAAGCAAGTATACAAGACGAGTGTGGATGGGAGAGTTGGAAGGGGTCGACCTCAGTGAACGTACCTCAATCAGATTGAGGACGTTTTTAGCAAAGGCCAGCTTAGGAGTCCCCTAATGAAGTTAATAACAATGTACCTACCTATATAGTTTAAGTTTAAAAAATTTGGCTCAAAAGAAATTTCAATCGTTGGCTCTGTTGACTAATGAGTTTGCCGACCACTGGCCTCGGGGAAGGCCGAGGCTGCGCTTTGCTTGGTTTGATGGTCCAGGGAAAGGGAAAACCTGGATTTGTCTTGACGCCCCTTGGCCTGGCTGTGCGGGTTTCCTCACCCTGGGGAGAGGAGGGTCAAAATCCAAGTTCCGCCTCCGTCATTTCTTGGAAGACCAGAGTCCCGCGGTGGCCTCAGCACCTCCCTTTCTTTCCCACTGGAGGAATCAGCACCAGGCACTGCTCTCACCATAGTGAACGGGGCAGAGTGTCTTTTAGGGGAAAAGGGGCTGAAGAGCAGGCCCTCCTCCCTGACCACAGAGCTGACACACACGCCCCAGGGTGCAAGCTCCGGGCCTCTCCCCACGGCCCCCCTCCTCCTCTTCCCCACGGCCCCCCCACTCCTCCCCAGGCCC
>NW_006286818.1:848084-854247 GCF_000327345.1 Myotis davidii
CCGCCCGGCTGCCTCTAGGGTGGGGCTGAGCCGCCGTGTGGCTCAGGGGGTGAGCGTCGACCTCTGAACCCGGAGGTCACCGGCTGGATTCCCAATGAGAGCTTGATCCCCAGTAGGGGGCGTACATCAATGATGGTTCTCATCATTGATGTTTCTCTCTCCCTCTCCCTTCCTCTGAAATCAATAAAAATGTAAGTTAAAAAAAATAGAATGGGGCTGAGTTGGAGACTGGGGTGATGATCACCTCCCCAGGCATGGCGTGTGCAGGTCCCCCAAGTGGGACCCGTACAGTGGAGGGCAGGAGAGCTGGTTGAGCGGGGGTTGGGCACCCGCACTCCTTTGATGCTACAGATGCTGCCAAAGGAGTGGTCACCAGGCCTGGAATGAGGGCCGGGCCGGCGGCCTCTGAAGTGCATCACCAGGCTCAGCTGAGTCAGGGCCTCGGCCACGACAGGGTGAGGCACAGCCCGGGGACTCCCAGTTCGCGGGCAGAGCCTTCGAGAAACAGCCTGAGCCGAGGCCGAGGTTAAGAACCCTGCTCCTTCCTCCGTGGCCCTGCCCAGCCCAGCTCTGCGGCCTTGGACACGCAGCCCTCGCGCAGGTAGAGTGAGCCGCCGGGGCAGCTGCGCCCGCTGGGTCTTTCTGGGCCGAGGAGGAAGGCGCCCGGCGGGCTGGCCCCTCCGGTGGGTGACGGGAGGCTGGGAGGATGGCACGCCGCGTTGGCCCTGGCCAGTGCGGGCACAGACCAGCTCAGGAGAGCGGGGCGCCTCCTAGCACCAGGGCAGGGTGCTCCGGGGGGCAGCACAGAGGCCCTGTTCTGCCTAAGAAGCCTCGCCTGGGAGGTGCTGCTGAAAATACTACCACTAATTATAACCATAGTGGAACTATTCAATATAATAATAATGACCACTTCTCGAACTCTTACTCCGTGCCAGGATATTGACGTGTGTTTTATTTAACCCTCACAACTGGGAGATATGGCATTATTATGATGACTGTTAGCCCTAGCCAGGTTGGCTCAGTGGAGAGAGCCTCGGACTGAAGGGTCCCGGGATAAATTCTGGTCAAGGGCATGTACCTCAGTTGCAGGCCCCTCCCTGGCCCTGGGCAGGGCTCATGCAGGAGGCAACCAATTGATGTGTTTCTCTCACATCGATGTTTCTCTCTCTCTGTGTCTCCCCCTCCCTTCCACTCTCTCTAAAAATCAATGGGAAAAATATCATCGGGTGAGGATTAACAACAACCAGAAATACTACCACTAACTATGATGATAGTGGAAGTATTCAACATAATAATAGTTATATTATTACATTAGGAGGCTGGGGTGCGTGTCCCTGACCAGGCCGTGGGCCAAGGGCCATGGCCAGGCTAGCCAAAGGCCAGGGGGCACGCAGGAGCTGGGCTGCAGGAGGAGGCGGCCTCCAGCCCACCTCGTGCCAGTCCGTGTTGTGCCGGGGCTCTGTTAGGCCAGGATGTTGCCATGTGTTTTATTTAACCCTCGCACTGGGAGGCCTGTTATATGCTGACTATGACTCCTGTTTTGTGGATTAAATAACTGAGGTTCCGACAGCCTCCGTGACTTGCCCTCTGTCTCAGAGCCACTGGAAGGGAAGGAACGGGGCTGCGAGCCCAGGCTGGGAGCTCGCTGTAAAAGGGTTTGGGCTGGAAGTCTGGGTGCCAGTCTCTTCGCCTCTTGGAGTCAGTGCCCTTGAACGAGGGGCTGTCACCTTGAGGTCTTCATCTCAGAAGCGCGGGAGTCGGGCCGTACTGTGCTTCTTCCTTGCCTCGAAGTCTGTGACTGGCACCTGCTTCTGCATATTTTGCATCCATCCCATCCCCATCCTACTGCCCCCTTTCCAGTTGTTCCACCTGAAATCCCCCTTCAGTTTCACTTCAAAGTCTCCCCCATTCAGAGAGTCCTCTTGGGAGTCCTGGTCTGGCCCAGCCCATCAGGGCAGCCCCTGAAGGGAAGCCTGTCGCTGCCCCTTTAATTCCCCTTGGGCTTGGAATGCAGTGAGTGGAGCTAGCTCGCCATGGCTGTGAGGTCAGATAAGATGCTATATATATCAGTCAGTAACATGAGCGCGGATTACCAGCCCAGAGGCGTACTCCAGGGCCACCAGGGCTCGCCACGGCGCTCCAGCCCAGCCGGGGAAGGGAGCCCCCAGATCCTGCCCACTGCCCCCCAACACAGGTCAGTAGCTGCCCCTTTAATATCTGAGCTTCACGGGGATGCTGAATGGAGGGCCCTGGACTGTTTGGGGGAACATTGGAGAGAGGGCCACCAGGCCTGGTGGGTGCTGTGGGCAAGACCAGAGGCTGGAGGTCAGGAACAAGGCAGGATGGAGTCCTGGGGGCGAAGAGGGGGAGAAGCCGTGCCCTGGGAGGGGGCCGGGAGAGCAGAGTGCCCCTCAGAGGTGGCGGAGGGAACTTCAGGATTGCAATTCTGTCTGGGGGCCCATTTCCGGTGCCTTTTCTTAGCCCTGTAGAGATGCCTACCCTCTCCCAACCCCAAATCAAAGCATTACCCAATGGGAACACTCCCCTGGGCCCACCCACTTCTTTTCAGCCAGTCAGGATTCTTGCTGTCATCTTCAATCTATTTTACCTCTTCTCCCACCCCTCTCCCAATCCTTGGGCACCTCCTGGGAGCCAGAGAGACAGAAATGGCTCCAAATTCCCTTCCATGACCCCTGTCAAGGCCTGTAAAACTATTAGGCACTACGGGTGGGTCACGGCTGCTCCCCTCACAGCTAGAGCTGCCAGGGACAGGCGGGGAAGGAGTGGTGGGCCGAGGCTCCTGGGCCCTGAGAGGAGCCCACAGGTATCCTCACCCCAGGCCTCCACTCCATCTGCGTCTCCACACCTGCCCGGGCAGCCTGAGGTTCCCACACTCCCGCGGGTGCCCAGCCAGTGCCCGACAGCTAGAGGGAGGGTCAGGGGGAGGTGAGGGGAGACAGGGCCCCTCTCGGCCACTTTGCCTTTTGGGTCAGCACATCAGCAGGGCCTCCTCCCTCGCCAGTGGCCATGGGATGCTCTGACGACACTGCTGGGCAGGGCTGGGTGGTTCTCCCGCACCTGCCCTGGCCACCTGGCAGGGGGCGAACCTTGGTCCCGTGGAGGCCTGCCTTGGGGACCCAGCCGTGGGCTTTCCATCTGGGAGCTGGCCTGCCTTCACCCCAGAGAGCAGGGCACAGCTGGGCAGAGCAGGGCCAGGAAGGCTGCTGGGATGTAGGACGTTCCCTGTCCCCTACCTGGATGCCAGGAGTGCCCGGGATTCCTGGGGAGCAAGTCCTCCCCTGGACTGGCAGGTTCGGGAACCTTGCACGTGAGCAACAGGAAATGACAGTGACTGATTGCAAGGGGGCTGGCTGCCCCGGGGGCTCGGTGTCATCTGCACCCCTGAATCATCTGGCCTGGCTGCTTTGGGGAGTGAGCCCAGCAGCAGGAAGGTGGGAGGGTGGGAGGCCACATGTCCCCGACGGGCCCAGGCCAAGGCCGTGGCAGGGCTGGCCCCGGGGGGCTGCAGGAAAAGGTCCCCCAGCCATCTCGCTGCCATCAGCCCTGCGCTGCTCATCAGCATCGTGCGCTCAGGTTGCACCTGACTGTCACTCCCCTGCAGTGGAAACTCAGGGGCTGCTCCCCGGAGGCTGCCGCCTCGCCTCGGCCTGGCTGTGGCCAGACAGTGACGCCTGGAGCCACCCCACCCTGGGCCAGCTCAGGGAGAGCAGAGGGCAAGGTGAAGTGGGGGCCAAGGTCAGGGCGGCTGTGACAGGCAGAACGCACATCCCCCCAGCTCTGCCCCTCCTCCCAGCTTGGCCTGGGGACCCGTGTGACTTGCACAGGAGCAGGCGAACAGCACCTACCCCTGGGGAGGAGACGAGGCCATCGCAGGCTTCCAGGAGCATCAGTGAAGGGTTAGGCTTTAGTAACTCCAGGAATATGGCTGCTTCATTCGAATGCGCCATTCTTTATATTTCTTGTCTATTTACTTTTAAATTTTTGAATAAAAATACTTTTAATTTCAATTTAATGTAAAAAATTAAATCTTCAAATGATGTTTGTGGCATTTATTCATTATTATTATTATTATTATTATTAGAGAGAGAGAGAGAGAAAGAAACATCGATGTGAGAGAAACGATGAGAGAGAATCATTGATCACTGCCTCCTGCACTGCCCCCACTGGGGATTGAGCCGCAGCCCAGACATGTGCCCTGACCAGGAATCAAACCAGTGACTTTTTGGTGCATCAGACAACACCCAACCAACCGAGTCACTGCGGCCAGAGCCAGGCATTTATTCTTCCAAAAGAATTCAAGCTCAGCCCTGTGCTGAGGTTTGGGGGGCACGTCTGAAGGCGCGTGGCGAGGCTGAGTGCTGGCGCTGAGGCCGCGTGTGCGGTGCTCAGCACAGCCCCTGGCCCGAGGCGGGCAGTATTTGTTGGGGGGCAGGGGGGATGGTGCTTGGCTCAGCTGTCCTATCAGGAGGCTGAATGCTCTGTACAGAGGAATGTTGCTGCCCCTCCCAAGAGGGGGAAACAGCAGAGTGAGGAGCTGAGCAGGGAGAGTGGAGGTGGCCCGGAGGAGGAGGTGCCTTCTGGAGCCACATGCCTGTACTTGCCAGCGCTGGGCACACAGGGCAGAAGCCAGGCAGCAGGACCCCCCACTGGGCAGGGACAGGGAGGAGGTTGCCCCAGCCAATCAGCATGTCTCCCACTGCCCATGGAAAGGCCATTCTGTTCAGGCTGTTCCTGTGGCAACGAATCTCTGCGTAGCCCTGTGAGTGCCAGTCCTGCCCCTGGCTTGTGTGGCAGGGATACCACCAGGGCCTGGCCTGGTCTCCAGCCTCCGGGGTCAGCCCTACCAGGTAATGCCGGGGGAGCGGGGCCCACCCCACCTGTCTGCTCCCTGGAAGGCACTAGCACTTGTCTCAAGAGTGAGACAGCAGGGCGGGGCGGGGCAGGGGGGCAGACAGGCATGCTCCAGGCCTCGGCCCCAACAGGGACCCTCTGCCAGACGTGCGGACTGTGAGCCAGAGCAGTGCTGACAGGCAGCTTCCAGAAGGCTGTGTGTGGGAGCAGGACACCCCCCACCCCCGTCCCCGGGGCAGCTTCCAGGGGTGACGAGGTCTGCCAGTTGCTCACCAGATGGGAGCAGACGGGAAAGCAGGGATTTAGGAGCCCCCCTGGGACTCTGGGGCCAGAAGGTGTGGTCTACCTCCAGCCCCAACTCTTCCCAGGGCTGCTCATCAGCTGTCCCAGAGCTGTCCATCTGTCCGTCTGTCCCTGTCCAGGTTGCACCTAGCTTGTCTACAGCCCTTCTGCACCGTCAGCAGCCAGGAGAGGTCATGAGCTGGGCACTGCACACAGAGAGCCAACTCCCAGGAGCCTGGCGTGGGGGAGGGAGACCGCCCTGGCCGGAGGCAGAGAGGCATGGGAGTGGCAGGTCGTATCTGCTTGGCAGCTCAGTGTCCTGGAGCCCAGCTCCCGAGACCTGGAGTTTCTGTGACTGTGAATTATTGATGGCGTCCTCATCAATAGTGAAACAGCCCGACTGGACTGGGCCCCAGCCCCTGGGCCTCTGTCTGTTCCTCCCCAGCCTCCCGCAGCTCTCACGCGCTTCCTTCTCTGCACCCCAGAAAGTTAAGTCAATGCGAGGAAAGCTCTTGGTTTCCCCAACCCTGAATAAGGGCTTCCTGCAGCCGCCCTTCCCTAGAGAGGTGTGGAGAGTGTGCTGGAGGTGGGAGCACAGTGGGATGGAGCATGCGTGAAGGTCGGGGTCCGGCAGGTGGGAGAGTTTGTCGGAGGCAGCCTGGGCTGGAAACTGCCGGAGGTCTCCAGACCTTAGACGTTTTGTTCTGGAGCCCTGTGAGCATTGCCATCTGCGACCTCCCCCTGCACTGACCCCAAGCCTGGCATGGACTCAGTTTCTAGTGCCTCTGCCAAGCCCTCGGTGTGTGGGGCTTGGCGCCAGCTCCTCTCTGCCCTGATGGGCTGAGCTGCAGGCCTGGCAACCTGCAGGCTGCCTCCTAAGCGGCCACATTGTTGCCACTGCCTCCTAAACAGCTACCCCCGAAGAGGGGGTACAGGTCACTGGGGGCTGCGGGGAACCTGAGTGCTCAAGGCCGCGGTCAGAAGCCACCGCAACTGGGAGGGACCCAGC
>NW_006286818.1:854315-857949 GCF_000327345.1 Myotis davidii
TTATCTCACTTAACTCCTCACAACAGCCCTGTGAGGGAGGGAGGATGGCAATGATGTTATACTTGCTTTACCTGTGAGAACGCTGGGACTCGAGGGTCGGAGTGTGAAATGACGAGGGCAGAATCACCCAGCCAGTCCATCCCAGGGCGTCACAGCCCGCGCTTGCACGCACTGCTCCGAGGGTCCTGGGTGGCTCTCCGCACCACCCCCACCCAAGGGCTCCCGGTGGCCCTCAGGAAAGGGGCCTGATCCTACCTGCTGCTCTCTCCAAAGCCTCTGTGCCCTCCAGCTCCATTGCAGATGAAGCCTGCGCTTTGGGGGTGAGGACGGGACTCTGGGGGTCCCGAGTGAGCCTGCGTTTGATGGGAGGCGTGAACCAAGGTCATGGGTAAAGAGCACAGGGCTCTGCTGTCTGTGTTCCTTCACCAGCTCTCCCCAGCATGAGCGCCTGGGGCAACATGGCGTGGCCACCGGCACTGTAGGATGTCAGCCTCCAGAGCAGCGGTTCTCAACCTGTGGGTCGCGACCCCTTTGGCGGTCGAACGACCCTTTCACAGGGGTCGCCTAAGACCATCCTGCGTATCAGACATTTACATGACGATTCATAGCAGTAGCAACGTTACAGATATGAAGTAGCAACGAAAATAATGTTATGGTTGGGTCACAACATGAGGAACTGTATTTAAAGGGCCAGAAGGTTGAGAACCACTGCACTAGAGTCTAGGGCCGTGGTCAGCAAACTGTGGCTCGGCAAACCGCGGCTCTTGAGCCATATGAAGCTCTTTGGCCCCTTGAGTGTGGCTCTTCCACAAAATACCGACTTCTGCGCATGGGCCACGAAGTTTCAATCGCACTGTAAGTGCACGCCCGCACGTGGTATTTTGTGGAAGAGTCACACTCAAGGGGCCAAAGAGCCGCATGTGGCTCACGAGCTGCGGTTTGCCGACCACGGATGGGTCTAGGGGCACGTCCTCCTCACCAGGAACAGCTGGGCATGGACCTGGCAGGGCCTCCTGGAGGCCACGGTGCTCTGATCCACTTAGAGCAGGAGACTCAGCTCAAGGTGAGGATGGGTCCTGCCACTGCAGCAGGTGTGTCAGGGAAGGGCTTGGGGATGGAGTGTGGAGACCAAGGTCAAGCCGCCTCCCGGCACCTGCTCATTCTCCTCCCCTCCCCACCCCGCTCCCTCTCAGGAGCCCGCTTTTCCTCACCAGGAATCTGACCCAAGGATCCTGGTCTTTCCGGCTCAGACAGTCTAATTCCAAAGACTCCCATGAGTCAGATGGGAGAGGGATGGGCTTGACTCTGGCATTGTCCAAGTTCTCTCAGAGGGCGAGGGCAGTGCAGCCTCCCGCCAAAGGTTCTGCAGAGGCCGAGGAGGAGCGATGGACAGGGCTGGGCTTGTGTGTGTGGCTGGAGGCTGCAGAGGGCAGTTCCTGCTGGCATGTTGGTGTTGCGGGGGGGCACTGAGGGAGGCCACGAGATGCTGAGACTGACTGTCCTGGTGGCTCATCCAAGCCAGTCCCCTCTGTGCTCTCCCTGAAGTGTGAATGCCTGTGTGCAGACCTGCACGCCCACGTGTGTGCACCATGCAGAGGCATGTTGCTCAGCAGCGGGCCAGCCTCTTGTGGAAAGGGACTGTGTGGTGCCCGGTTGAGATCCAGGGCTCCTTCCGGAAGTGGAGGGTAGGGGAGCAGGAACGGTGGAAGCCGACCCCCGGCAGGGCCCTCTGATGGCCTTTCCTTGTCTTTCAGCCCATGAGGCTCCCGGTCCGCACTGAGCACAGCCCTGAAGGATGTCCCAGCTCTCCTCCACGCTGAAGCGCTACACGGACTCAGCACGCTACGCAGACGCCCCTTACGCCAAGTCAGGCTATGGCTCCTACACCCCCTCCTCCTATGGCGCCACCCTGGCTGCCTCCTTCCTAGAGAAGGAGAAGAGGGGTTTCAAGCCGGGCCCCCCGGCCAGCTTCCTCACCCGGCCCAGCACCTATGGCCCTTCCTCCATTCTGGATTATGACCGGGGCCGCCCCCTGCTGAGACCAGATGTCCTCGGGGGTGGTAAGAAGGCAGAGAGCCAGGCTCGAGGCCTCGAGCGGCCAGTAGGGAGCGGACTCAGTGGGGGCAGCGGATTCCCGTATGGAGTGACCAGTAGCTCCCTCGGCTACCTGCCTATGAGTGCCCGCAGCCAGGGGCTGCCCCTGACGCAGAAGAAGTCCAGCAGCCAGCTCGACCTGGCCAGGGACTTCTCCAGCCTGCGGGCCTCGGAGAGCTACCGCCTGGACCCTGGGACCCTGGGCCGCAGCCCCGGGCTGGCCCGCACCCGCCGGGAGCTGTGTGCCCTGCAGGGCCTCTACCAGGCAGCCAGCCGCTCGGAGTACCTGGCCGACTACCTGGAGAACTACGGGCGCAAGGGCAGCACCCCTCAGCTTCCTGCCCAGGCTCCTCCCTCGCGAGTCCCTGAAGTCCTCAGCCCCACCTACCGACCCAGCGCCCGGTACACTCTGTGGGAGAAGGGGAAGGGCCTGGCCCCTGGGCCCAGCCGCAGCAGCTCCCCAGGGCAGGACACCACGGTGAGTTTGCCCCTGGGGGACCCAGTGAAGGGCTGGGGAGGGGCCACTGACCGGGAAGAGCCAGGCTGCAGGAAGGATTTCCATCTGCTGACGATCTAGGCAGAGGGCTTCTCCCCGAGCCTCCTGGCCCAGCCGCTGCTCCTGCAGCCCTGGTGGGGACCAGCCGGGCATGGCTGGTGCCCTGATGGCTCCTGCCCTGCTCCAAAGTTTCCCGTTTCCCCGGGAAACCCACTCAGGATCTGTGCATGTGAGGACAGTCCAGCAGTGCTCCTGGAAATACTCAGAGACCCCCACATACTCCACGGTTCTTACCCCACAGGCCAGGGCCCCATGCAGGCCTGGCCCCCTCCTGTGGGTGCTGAGGCCCCGGACCACCTGGTCCCTGTGGTGTGAGGCCTCTGTGCACATCACGTCTCTCCTGCTCGGGCTGTCTCCCAGCCTGGAGACCTGCTTAGCAGGTGGCCTGGTCACTGGGGCAGGTGGGCCTGGTCACTGGGGCGAGGTATTCTCCACTGTTTGACACTGGCTGGCTTAGGCCCAGGCGCCTGAACAGCCTCTATCTCCTGTGTCTTTGGAGACATTTTTGTCTCTGGCTCTAGACAAGCTAATATCTGGGCTGGGTGAGGGTGGGGCTCTCCTGGAGACTGAGCAAAGGCTGGCAGCATCTTCCTTGCATCTAATCCCTGAACACTCCTTCCTGGGGACACAGATTTCATTTGGTCTTGTCTGTGGTCATTGGTAACCTACTAAGTGGCAAGTGCTCTGGGGATGAAAAAGAAAGGATGTCTCTAGACCCCTCAGCATGTACCAGAGCAGCACAGAACTCTGCAGGATGGAGGGTGAGTGAGTGGATGAGTGGAGAGATGGGTGGATGGGTAGGTAGGTGGGTAGATGAGTGGATGGATGGCTAGATGTGGATGCATGGATAGAAGGGTGGATGGATGCATGGATAGGAGGGTGGATGGATGGGTAGATGGATGGATGGATGGATGGATGGATGGATGGATGGGTTGGTGGATGGATGGAGGGGTGGATGGATGGATGGAAGGAAGGGGGGATGGA
>NW_006286818.1:858202-864833 GCF_000327345.1 Myotis davidii
TGGATGAATGGGTGGGTGGGTGGCTAAGTGGGTGGGTGGATGGATGGATAGATAGATGAATGGCTAGATGGGTGGATGGGTGGGTGGGTGGATGGATGGATGGATGGATGAATAGATGAGTGGATGAGTGGGTGGGTGGGTGGATGAATGGGTGGATAGAGGGATGGATGGATGGATGGATGGATGGATGGAAGGGTGGATGGATGAATGGGTGGGTGGATGGATACATGGATGGGTGGATGGATAGATGGTTGGGTGGATGGATAGATGGTTGGGTGGATGAATGGATGAGTCGGTGGGTGGATGGATGGATGGGTGGATAGGTGGGTGGATGGATGGATGGATGGATGGAAGGAAGGGTGGATGTATGGGGAATGGATGGGTGGATGGATGGATGGATCAATGGGATGGGTGGATGGATGGATAGATCAATGGGATGGATGGATGGATGGATGGATGGATGGATGGATGGATGGATGAAAGGGATGTATGGATGAGGGATGGATGAAAGTAGATGGATGGATGTGGGTGGGTGGATGGATGGAGGATGGATGGATGGATGGTTGAGTAGGTAGATGAACGGCTAGATGGGTGGGTTGATGGATGGATGGACATATGGATAATGCATGGATGGATGGGTTGGTGGGTGGGTGGATGGGTGAACAGATGGATAGGCTAGCACAGTGGTCGGCAAACTGCGGCTCACGAGCCACCTGCAGCTCTTTGGCCCCTTGAGTGTGGCTCTTCCTAAACCTTAGGAGTACCCTAATTAACACATTGCGTACCGCATAGAAGTCTCCAAGACATACGCCAGGGACCACACGTTTTTGGGCAAACTGCACGTTATTTAAATCATCATAATGCACTTAAGGTATTGTTTTTCAATAATTATAACATTTTTATTTACAAAAACAATTAATTAAAGTTCCTAGTCCTTTTTTAACGTATGGTACTGCGTAAAACATTTTCCTCTATGAAGAGGGACCAAACAAAATTTACGTATCTAGATTCGCTCCTTTTTCCTTGGGCGGGAAAAACAAGAACACTCGTGAGCGGTCCTTAACAGATGGCGCGCGAAACACGAGAAAACTCCTGAGTGATACGAAATGTGTTAAGTTAATAACAATGTACCTACCTATATAGTTTAAGTTTAAAAAATTTGGCTCTCAAAATAAATTTCAGTCGTTGTACTGTTGATATTTGGCTTTGTTGACTAAAGAGTTTGCCGACCACTGGCTAGCATAAAGGCAGGAGAGTTAGGTGTTGTGTCTCCTTTATGTGCTCTGCCCGTACTCCTAAGATGTGTGCCTTCTTTTACCCTATCGCTCTCTCACAATAAGAAATGCTGAAGTTATTTTAAAATCTGATCCGCTGCCCCCATCTGACCCCCTGGTTAGAACTTTCTGCTGGGTTGTTTGGTTCATTAGGTGGGAGACCACAGTCCTGTCGCCACCAAAACTAAGTGCTTAGGGTTCGGGGCTTTTTCCCGTGATGAGAAGGTATTTCCGTCATGTTGGCTTCTAGTGTACGAAATACTGTCTGCTGTGTTCTGTATTTTTGTATATTTTTACTAACTGTATGGGAAGTTGTCAGTAAAGCCTTTGTCAGAGGATGGATTTTAAAAAAAGATTGCTTCAAGTTCAAAACCAAATAAATCCTCTGAGCAGGAGTGCAGCTCAGGGGCGGGGTCAGGCCCCAGACCCCGAGCGTGGGATCACTAACGTCTGGAGGGGACAGCTTTGCTGACCTGACTAGTGAGTCTTGGCCCCGGGAGGCACCTGAAGGACCACGGGAGGTACAGCAGCTGGTGCCACCGGGGTGGTGGCTGCGCCAGGGCTGGAGTAGGAGTGAGACATGGTAGAGCTGCCGAGAGACAGGTGTGCACTCTCAGAGGAACAGCTGCTGGGGGGGGAGTGTGTCTCACCCCCATGGGCATGGCTGGCGCTGCCCGTCTCAGGGGTGACTAGAACACAGCCCTCTGTGGAGGGGCCCAGGTCCTAAAGGCTTTGGGAGGAAGCAGCATCTCCTGCTCTCGGGTGAGAACACTGGGCTCTGCCTCCTTCCCACGCAGCACATCCCACCCTCCCAGGAGTCCATGCCCTCCCCCATCCAAGGCAGACACCAGGCCCCTCACCCAGGCCAAGCTGAGGGAAGTGCTGAGAGAGGGCCTCAGGGGAGTGGCCAGTTGCCCTGGGGACACTTAGGCCCCCCCAAGAGCCCTCCTTCCTTCAGAACACCTCACCGCCCACAAGCAGTGCCAGCCATGCCCTGCCACCAAGCCGTGCCTCACGCGGAGCTCACGGAGAGGCTGCAGCCAGGAGGGCGGTGGTGTGAGGCCTGGCTGCCCCTCCCCTCGCTGCTCAGCCTGCACGTGGCTGCGATGAGAACAGCCCCGCTCAGGGCCTGGCCGCGGCTTTCTAAACCCAGCTTCCGTGCGCATCTGCACTGAGGGGCCCTCCCTTCCATGCACACAAGTCCCGGCGCTCAGCTTCCTAGCGGTGTGACCGCAGAGAAATTCCTCGCCTTCTGAGTCTGTTTCCTCTTCACAGATTAGCATGACGAATCGCAGGTTGTGTAGGAAAGGGGCTGGCGTGTCCATCCCCTCACACCTTCCCGGGGCCACGACTGTGCGAGCTGGTGCCTGCCCAGGGCATTCACGTTTAAGGGGGGGATAAGTTCTTTTTTTTTATTTAGTATTTTTATTGATTTCAGAGAGGAGGAGCGAAGGAGAGAGAGAATCATCAATGATGAAAGAATCATTGACCTGCACACCCCTCGACTGGGGATCGAGCACGCAACCCGGGCATGTGCCGTGACCAGGAATCAAACTGTGACCTCCTGGTTCATGGGTCAGCGCTCAACCCCTGAGCCATGCTGGCCAGGTTGGGCGGGAAATGAGTTCTTAAAACAGTGGCAATGGGACCAGCCCTCCTTGTTTTCAGGTGTCATAGGTGGAGGGCGAGGGCGTGGCCAGGACAGGCTGCGGCTGCTGGAAGCTGCATCTGCCTCTTTACCTTGACCCCTCGTCCATAGAAGGGGTGGCCACACCAGCCTGCCCGCCTCACAGGGTGCCACGGGCTGAGCGGGCTGAGCGCGGGTAATGGGCGTGGAGGAATGTGAAGCCACTGCAATGTCGGGAGTCCCTGTAAACTTTGGGGGAAGGCACAGGAAGGGGCATCTGGCAGCTCCCCAGACAGGGGAGGGAGCAGCCTCGGAGGAGAGAGGTAAGGGGGCATCCCCTGGGCTGGGGCAACCAGCCGGCTTCACCACAGCTGGCTTTCGGCAGGGAGGGCAGAAGGTCGGAAGCAGGCTGGCCAGGGCACTGCAGCTCTAACCAGACTCCCTCCTGGTGGCCAACATGAACTTGGAATGTCACAGACTCAACTGAGCACAGTAAGGACAGGGTGGGGGCGGCATGAATTCTGAATGACCCCCTCCTGCTGCCTAAGCACCAGCCAGATGCCAGTCCACAGGGCGTCGCACAGCCAAGGGCAGTGAGGGCTACCCCAGGCTCCACCTTCTGTTTAAAACGCAGACACATTGGAGAGGGAGGATGTGAGGGTTTAAAAAACTGGTACTGTTTTCACTACCCCCAGGGGGCGATCTACACCAGGTGGCCTGGCCCTGCAGAGACACGGGAGCCCGAGTACCCAACCTGGTCTGCCCCCACCCCTCCCCTGCCCACCTCTCCTGTCCCTGGGCCCAAGGACACGCTGTTCCCGCTGAGCCCTGCCAGGGCTGCTTTAACTCCCCAATCCGCCCTAATCCTCCTCCACGCCACCCGCCAGCTGCTCCCTCCCCGCCCTGGCATTCTGCCTCAGCCCTGCCTGCAACCTGCCCTGCCCAGGCCACGCTCTCCGGTCCCCAGGAAGAGCTAGGGGTGGCCCAGGCCTCCAGATCAGTCGCCAGGACAGGCACCTGCTGCTCAGAGGCAGAGCAGGACCCGAGGCTGGGATCCTGGCCGGCTGGTCTCCCCTGCACCCGTGCCCTCTGCCCTGGGCCCTAAAGCACTTGGGCCCTGGTGCCCTAGGTCCTGTTTGCCCCGGGGCTGCTGACGCATCTCCTGGAGCTCCCGGTCCCAGCTGTTCGGTGGCAGGCGGATTATATAAGCTGAGGGCATGTGATTTGTCTCTCTCCCGGGACTTTGGACCTGACCGCTGCCTGCAGTGCCAGGGAGTGGGGGGAGGGGGGCAGGGGGCAGGACGGGTAGGGAGGCAAGGACCACCCGAGCTCCTGAAGGAGGGTGTGACCCCCTCGCCCCCGGCTGCCTTGCTGCTCCCCACTCACGACTGTCCTGTTTGTGCAGCTTGGCTGCCCGAGACCCCGGGCCTGTCCTCACCCTATTGGCCGCCCTGAGGGGCTGGGCTCCCCGAGGCTTGAATCTGTGCCGACAGCATGGAAAGGTCCCTCAGAGGGGACCCTGAGCCAGAGGGGGCCCAGGGCCCGGGCCAGGACCAGCTGTGGGGAAAGGGCAGGCGGCTTGTGGTTTGTGGGACACCGCGGGCTCATTCCTGGAAGGCCAGCCGTGGGCTGTGGCCTGGCAGTGGCCCTGTGCAGCCTTGCCCAGCTGTGTCCCCAATCAGTGCCCAGCCCCATCCTCCCTGCCTCCTCCCCCACCCCAGCCCAGGAGTTTCCGTGGTGCTGGTGGAGCTGGGCCAGGCAGAAGTTAGTCCGGCCTGGCCAAGGCCCCCTCCCTGGAGGTGCCACTCCACTGGCCATGGGCTACAGAAATGAACACCATGTTCAGGGCCCAGCGTGGTACAGGGGTCCCTGCACCCTCTGACCTCAATGGAGACATGAAACTGGTGCCCTAGACAGAGGTACAAGCAAGAAAGGGAAGCGTGGGGGACCTCCGGAACCGGCTGGTTTAGGCCAGACTGCCTGAGGTTCCAAGGTGTAGCTGTGGCCTCCTGGGTGTGAGTGATGCCAGGAAGCAGAGCTTCCCACTGGCCTTCCCGTCCAAGGGCACGTGGGGACTAAAAGCTCAGTCCCCACAAGGACCCAGAACCCCCACAACCAACCAGCCACCAGCCTGCCCGCGGACAGGGCAGCGGGAACGGGCTGTGTGCGGGAGCCGCCGCTGGCCTGAGCAAACCCTGGCCCAGCTGCCCGCTGAGGCTTGCAGAAGCAGGCTACATGCAGTCTTTTTCATATGCATGTATGTATACATATATCTCCTCTTGATCCGCTGCCTCCTGTAGGCCCCACCCTGGGGATCAAGCCCTCAACCCAGGCCTGTGCCCTGACGGGGAATTGAACCGTGACCTCCTGGTTCATAGGTCGTCGCTCAACCACTGAGCCAGGCTGGCGGGCGGCACAGTCAGTCTTGCTCTCACAGAACTACCTCTGGCTTCATTTATGCTCCATCCAGGCCAGGGAGTATTCGAGGGGGAGAAAATGACTTGTGCTGCCAGGGGCAGGCAGCCTCTGAGCGCAAATCCTGCTCCACCAGAGTCAGGGGGCCAGAGCCAGATTCAGATCAGGAGCCTAGTCCCCTCTCAGGATCCGCTGGGAATTGGTTCCAGGACACACACACACACACACACACACCCCAAACCGAAACCCACAGGTGTGCAGCCTCTCCCTCAGGGCCTCGCGCTCCCACTGACCTCTGCCTGCATGGAGCTGGCAGACGGTGCCCAAACCCTGCCCTCGCGGGAGCAGCGTAGCGCCCTGCACATCGCAAACCCAAGCTGTGCTTTTTGAAACTTTCTGACATTTTTAAAAAAATATTTCAAACATGAAGTTAGTTGAGTCTGTGGGTGTGAAACCCACAGATACAGGAGGCTGGCTGTATATCCTTTACCTCTTCCACTTCCAGAAATGGCCCTGGCCCTGGCTGGTGTGGTTCAGTGATTAGAGCGCCATCCTGTGCCCCAAAGGGTTTTGGGTTCCATTCCCTATCGATTGGTCAGGGCGCGTGCCTGAAGCAACGGATCAGTGTTCCTCTCTCTCTCTCTCCCTTCCTCTCGCTCTAGAATTAGTGGGAAACATGTCTTCAGGAGGGTTAGGAAATGGCACTAGAGAGAGTCCCGGGGCTTGGCCAGGGGAGGAATGAGCCACAGGCTGCTGGTGGTGCAGACCTGCTTAGCAAAATGGCTGTGTGAACTCTCTCCCTCCTCCGAGCCTTCTCAGAGGCTCCAGGGTGAAGGGCTCCCACCTGCCCCGCCCCAGCCCCAGCCATGCCCACAGCCTCTGCACCCAGGAAGAGGGGCAGCATCTGGCAGGAAGCAGTGGTGTCCTACATGCAGCAGGTACAGCGCTGGCTGCGGTCAGAGGGAGGCGGGCCCTCTGCTGCAGGGGCGGGTGCTGCTGGAAACTGCCCCCTACAGCACCCACTTCCGCGTGCAACTCAGACCCACCCACTGGCACAGGGTCGGGGGACTCCCAGGATGCCCTGAGAGCCTGGCCTGGCTCCCTTCAGAAATGAGAGCACTATTTATTAAGAACCCACAACCCTGTCCATGAGGCGCTTCCAGTGATGGCACAGTCACCCACAATCAGACCGTCCCCCAGAGTCTGAGACACACGACAGCAAAGAGAGGCGTCTGGATAAGCTGACAGCGCAGACCCAATGCCAGCAGGCTGCGGGATGCCGCTGCGGGGTTCAGAGCTGGGGGGGGGGGGGGGG
>NW_006286818.1:864882-866044 GCF_000327345.1 Myotis davidii
ACGGACGGAGGCTTTGGAGAAAACGAAGCCGCCTCTAATTTATAAGGAGGCAAGCAGCAGCCCAGGAAGGCCAGGCCACCATCTCCCCGTCGTTAGGAGCATGAGTTTTGCTGTAGGACAGGCCTGGCTTCGAAGCCCCGGACTGACATTTAGTAGCTTTGTGGTCCTGGCAAGTCATCGGACTCTCAGGGCTCAGGGTTCTTTGTGAAACAGAGGCCGTAGCTACTGCGCATTGTGTTGCGATGGGCCTCGCCGCGATCGCTTATCCACAGCACTTAGCCCGCGCCCGGCCTTCGGGAAGCGGTAATCAGGCGGTGCTGGGGCAGAGAGAGAGCCGGTGGTGGTGACCGCGGGGGGAGCCACGGACATAGCTCCACAGGCCCGACCGCTCAAGGCTCCGGGCCAGAGGCGAGAACCGGGAGGGTGCTCGGTGTCTCAGGGAAGCGATGCGACGTGACCGCGTGCCGGTGAGCGCGAGGGCTTGGTTAAAAAGCAGGCGCGCAGAGAAGGGCTGGCTGTGCTCTGTCCAGGGGCCAGGACAGTCACTGGGGAGCACAGTGTCGGGGAGACCACCCCTCTGAACTCAGCGCCCTCTTTTATCACCAAGTGGAAGCTCTGCAGGTCCTGCCTCCCGCCCCCAACACCATCATTAGCATGAAACTGCCGCTTTCGGGGTGGCCTGGACACAGTCCTCGGGGCTTTAAGCCTGTGTGCAGGGTGCGTGTGCATGCGGGGAAGGGCCTGCGGGAAGAACAGGCCCGCTGGCCTCCGGGGATTTGAGATGCTAAAAATACTGGCTAACAGTAGCCGGCCAGGCAAAACTGTCTCTAAGCAGATTCCGGGCGGGTCCTGGCGAGTAAGGGGTGGAGCACCGGAAAAACGCCGGACCCCTGACCTTCAGGCACCGCCAGCCTGGGGTCCTGGGGTCGGAGTGGTAGCCTCACTCCCATGCCAGCTGGGCACCCCCTCCCCGCCCCACACACCATTGTTTTTACCCCCACCTCCAAAACACAGGGCAGAAACTGCGGCTCTGGGAGAAAGGGAGTGATTGCGGAGAAGAGGCCAGAAAAGGTCCTTACCTTCGGGGCCTTATAAAATAGGAACATCGCCTCTCAACACCGGGCCAAGCGCGGCGGGGGGCGGGGCCTTGGAAATCTGCCCC
>NW_006286818.1:866996-870600 GCF_000327345.1 Myotis davidii
GATCCTTTGACCCTGTGGAGGGCAGAGGAATTGCAGGCCCGTGAAAAGGGCCACTTCCCTTTTCTTTCCAGTTCTGCTAAGTGGGCGCTGGGTCCCTCAATGAGGCAGGCGCCCTAGAGAAGCTGGGGTGCAGGTTGGGCACTGCCTGCCTTGGGGAGAAGGGCCAGAGCTTGACAGGCCTCACTAACAGGCCGGCTCCTGTTGGTGGTGCGCCCCTGCCCCTGCCAGGGCCACTCTGGGCTCAGCCGGGACTCAGGCTGACCCCCGCGGAGCACCGGGAAGTAAGCAGGAAAGCCCTTCCCTGGGTCTGGAGGGTGAGGACAAACCTCAGGCTGCCTTTCTTACACGGCCCCTATGCCCAGCTCTTGCCCTACGTTCACCCGTGGGCGCCTCCCGAGCCCCTACCCCTTCGCTGGAGGGCGAATCGGGCCTGTGTCCTGCCTTTCTGGAACAGTGGCTCTACTGAGTGAAACGAGGTTTGCGATGCTAACGGGAAGGGAGTTCCTGATCCAGACTCCACGTCAGCGTCTGCGTGCGGCCTGGAGTCCTCTCCTGGGGCAAGGCCGCGGGGCAGGTCTCCCAGCTCCTCCAGGTCCAGCTTCTCCCGTCAGCTGCCGGGCAAGGTTGTTCCCGTGAAAAAGGTCACTCCCGGGACATGTGTTTCTCTGTGGGGTGGAAGGTGCGGGCCTTCCCCAGAGCCCGCGCCTGGCTGGGCACAGCAGCACCTGGCCGCAGCCTGGACCCGGGGTGCCCAGCTCAGGCCTCCCTCCGCCCACCCCAGCACCGCTGTTCCCAAGAGATAGAAACCAGTGATGAGAGAATCATGGATCAGCTGCCTCCTGCACTCCTCCCGCTGGGGATGGAGTCCGCAGCCCAGGCATGCGCCCTGACCAGAATGTACCGTGACCTCCTGGTTCACAGGAAAACACTCAACCACTGAGCCCCGCCAGCCGGGCTGAGCTCAGGAAGTTTTAGAAAATGGCACAGCACCTCTGCCCATATCCCACCCCCACCCCAAAACACCGAGTCCTCGCAGTGCCTTAAAGAACTTCTCCCTGTGCACAGGCATTAGCAGGACTAGTTCCCCAAGAATAGGCACTTAGTCCTCGCTGGTGTGGGTCAGTGGATAGAGCGTCGGCCTGCGGACTGAGGGTCCTGGGTTTGATCCTGATCAAGGGCACATGCCCAGGTTGCCAGCTCAATCCCCAGTCGGGGTGTGCAGGAGGCAGCCAGTCAATGATTCTCTCATCATTGATGTTTCTCTCTCCCTCTCTCTCCCTTCCTTCTGAAATCAATAAAAATTTTTAAAAAGGCCCTGGCCGGTTTGGCTCAGTGGATAGAGCATCAGCCTGTGGACTGAGGGGTCCCAGGTTCGATTCCGGTCAGGGGCATGTGCCTTGGTTGCAGACACGTCCCCAGTGGGGAGTGTGCAGGAGGCAGTTGATCAATGTTTCTCTCTCATCGATGTTTCTAGCTATCCCTCTCCCTTCCTCTCTGTAGAAGGTCAATAAAATACATTTCAAAATAAAAAATAAGTTAAAAATTAAAAAAAAAGAATAGTCACTGGGCGATGACAGGTTCTTCCTGACCCGACCCTCCCTCCGCGGCAGGAGTTAGAGTGTCCACACCTCAGAGGCCTCCCCTCCGCCCCTGGTCTGAGTGACCGCTTTCTCAGCAGAGGCCCCCTGGCGGCCGTGGCCAGGGTCACCAGTGGTAGCGTGACTGCTTCTGCAGCCAGTTTGGGTAGATGTTGTCTGAGGTGCAGCGGGTGAGAACTAGCAGCTCTGCCCACAGCAGGTGAGCGTGGCCGTCCACACGCCCGGGCCTCCAGGCCAAGCTCAGGATGTGCCGCAGGCTGGTGCAGCGGTTTCAGGGGCCGGGGAGGCCTTGCCCAGGCCATCCTGCCAAGGCCTCTATCCAGGGCACTTTCCGCTGTAGGCCTCTTCGGAACCTCGGGGTCCAGACAGTCAGAGATGCTGTGTCTGGGACCTGAGACCCTCGTCCCGGCCAACGTCTTCAAGAATGCGTGCCCCTCCCGCTGCCAGCGGGCTCTTCTCTCGCTGCAGCTTCTCAGGGTGAGGCTGGCGGCTGGCAAGGAGGGTGCCCTCCCTGTGGCTCAGCATGTTGCCCTGGGAAGAGCCTCCTTCAGCCCCCGTCCCGCCCCCCGGAGCTGACAGCCATGGGCTTTGGGCTGTCAGCACAGGGCATGAGTTATTTGTTTTTTTATTTTTTAATCCTCACCCAAGGATATGCTTTGAGAGGGAAAGGGAGGGAGGGAGGGAGAGAGAGAGAGAGAGCAGTGGTCACCCATACGCGGGGACTGAACCCACAGCCTAGCTATGTGCCCTGACGGAGAATCGAGCCCACGACCTTCTGGTGTATGGGGTGACGCCCCAGCCAGCTGAGCGGCACGGCGAGGGCCGGGCATGAGTCATTTTAGCCGAGTTATTCCAGGCTCCTGTTGTGATCAGGTGAGCAGGCTGAACATGCCCCAGCCAGGGTTGCTCCAGAGTCACCTGCCCCGGCCTCCACTCTGAGGGGGTTGGCGGGCAGGCGCATCTGCAGGCGGCTCCTCTAACCCTTGGGGCCTGAAGGTTTTCTGATTCCTTGGAGGCAGGGCCAGAACTAGCTATGGACCTGGAAACACCATGCGCAGAGCCCTTCCCCGCCGCCCCTCCCCTCCCCTCCCCCGCCACACACACCTGTTCTCTCTCTGACCTCACCGCCTCCACAAGGGCAAGCGCAAGAGCAAGAGCGGCACCTGTAGGCAGCTGTGTGCCTCTGCGGCCGCCACCTGCGAGCACAAGCTCCCCCTCTGGTGGCCGCTGGGATGTGGGCCAGGGCCAGGCAGGGAGGCTCACCCGGGAAGAACCCGCGGCTGTGCCTAATAGCAGACCCGGTATCTCCCTCCACCCCCCGAAGATCTGCACTCAGTGAGGATGGCTTCCCGTTGAGCTTTTCCTGTGGTGCCTATGACGACAGCTGCTTTAGGCATCTAGGACGCAGATACTTGACACAGTGTCTGGATTGGGGACCTGAAGTTTCTTGTAATCAGGACTCAAATATGTCCCCAAATAAATGAATTCTTACTCTCCAATATGGCAGAGAATGGAGAGTAACTTAAACCCTAGCTGGTTTGCTCAGTGGATAGAGCATCGGGTCCCAGGTTTGATTCCAGTCAAGGGCAGATGCCTGGGTTGCGGGCTCCATCCCCAGTAGGGGGCATGCAGGAGGCAGCTGATCCATGATTCTCTCTCATCATCGATGTTCCTTTCTCTCTCCCTCTCTGAATTCAATAAAAAGCTTTTTTTTAAAGAGTCCCTTAAAGATGGGGGAGAAGGGAATACAAGAAAGCAAAGCCCTAAAGATATTTCTGTGCACTGAAAACGGCAGGCATTCCCAATCGTCTTGCCTACGAGGTGTGTAGACTAACCGTGAAGGGAGGTACATGTGGCCCGGTGCTCCCGGCCCGGCGGCGGCAGCGGGAGCATGAGAGAGCCTCGCCAGCCGGCCTGTCTGCCTCTGCCTCACGTGCCTGTGTTTGTTGCTTGCAGAACTCTAAGAGTGCCCAGGGTCTGGCTGGCCTGCGCAACCTTGGGAACAC